>NW_027271488.1:137500-330000 GCF_040938485.1 Diadema antillarum
AAGGAGTTGACCATAGCAATAAATCACCAGTAAAATAAATGAAATAGAGACAAACGGAGAACGGATGATAGGGAGAGGAGTGAGAGGGAGAAATGCGTGTGTGTGTGTGTATGTGTGTGTGTGTGTGTATCTGTACGTATGTGTGTGTATGTGTGTGTGTGTGTGTTTGGGTGTGTATGTATGTGAAAGCGTGAATGGATAACTTTTGCGACATTTCCTCCACTGAGAAAAAAACACGTTTCCACTTTACGTGCTGATAAAATAGACAGTACATTCGTAATATGTTTGTTGCATCAATTGCTTTATAGTTGCTATCATTTTGTTCTTGTGGATTTCTATACAATCCTAAATCATTTCGAGTGACTCTGCCCAGCCAAGGACAACATTTCCGTATACCTAATGGGACAAAAGGGTAAAATATTTGATATCTATTTAATATACCTGGAAATTTTTAACGATAGACGTAATGTGATAAAAGTCATATTCTGATCTTCTGAGTCAATCAAAATTTTACATTTCGGCTAATCAAGGTAAAGAGACATCTGGCTAGGCGGGATAAAACGGATTAATAAAACGGAAATGAGCGTAGATCTCAAGGTTGTTACGCGTAGCCATTTTTATTGATACGCCGAAAACGTTTTTCTCGTCTGTCTATAGCGTTGAAAAGAATGTTTCAATATTTCGAGTGTACAAATTCTTAAGACATTTTCTGTAGTTTTCTATAATTGTGCCTATTTCCGATATCATCATAATAGACGATAATGCGATAATGGAAGACTGGTTTGAAGTAACATACCATAATTATGATATTATAGAATACTTGTGAAATAAGAAAGTATATAATGTGTTGTATGGTATTTTTTGTATGTGTAGTGTGTTTGTGTGTACATGTGCGTATGTGTGTGTGTGTGTGTCTGTCTGTGTATGTATGTGTTTACGGACATCTCGTTCGAGTCGACCAATGATGCATATCAACCACCTACGATAGCTCAAAAATTGACTTAACATTGAACTCTTGTATATTCTAGTCAACCGCATGTGGAGAACACAACATTACTTGGATCCTGACGCAGCGTGTGAGGTGTGAAAGCGTGCAATGATTAAAACGGCCAACAGATCGTATATGAAGAGTTTTATTGCAAAATGAGCTAATTCCATTCTTAGGTTGAGATATTTGCGATTAAAGCTGCTGAAAACAGAGAAAATAATGAAAAAGTACAGGATATTTTTAATCATAACTTGTAAAATATTACTTGTTATGTCACAAGTGAAGTACTACTGAAAAGGTTAAATTTTGCTCTATCTGATGACGAACTTACTTTGAAATGTTTAAAAATGGCACTTAGCTCATTCTGCAATAAAACTCTTCACATATGGACTTCTGACAGAGATTAAGACCAGCAAAAATAACAGTCTCAATAGCAACATGAGGAGGGTAAAAGTATACACGAACGATGTAGGTACTTTCATGTCTGAGATGATAAATGACGCATTATCATAGCGAACATCTGCAGTCATGGCTGTGTCTTGGGCACGAGTGGTACTAACAAGATTATATCAGTTATCAAGGCGACTCCCATGCACCTCCCTGCGTGAATCGTATGATAATTGTAGATTGTACATTTGGAAATGAAATGTTAGGCCCCCGTATAACTTAACGCACTCACGACGAATGAATCTAACAAAACATATGAATGTAGCTTATTATTAGGTTGGCGTGGTTAAATCCTTAAAGGTAAATTCATTTTCAACATTACATGAGGTTTCAGTGCATAGAAACAAATATTTGTAGCACACATCCACGCAGTTTGAAAAAAAAAGAATGGACAATCCCTGTAAAAGTTGCGATTTTCCCTTGTACAATCTTTGTTAAATGCATGTGGCGTCATCGCTGGCAAAGAACACTACCACTTATTCATGACGTGTAAAGGGCGGCGATTACATGAAGAAAAAGTAACGACAGTTTCACAAAGTAAGCCATTCTTTTATGTGAATAGTAGACATTCTATTGAATTATTACTATATTCCCATTAAGGGCTCTATGCGTACCCTGTCTTCTGAAAGAGGTAAGTCAAGTGCTTTTTTATTATGATACTAAAAAATGAAAGTGTAGATTTATGATTATGGGCACGTTTTTATCATTACACAAAATAGAGTCGCATATATTAAAAAAATGATATTGCAGATAGATAAGTGGCGTCTTATAAATGCAAATTATATCTAAGGCTCTACACACCAATCTCACTCATTGTTTTTATTGGCTCATTATAATTGGAATATGTAATATACATGTACATAGAAATATATATATACATATGTGTGTATATATATATATATATATATATATATATGTGTGTGTGTGTGTGTGTGTGCGCGCGTTTATGTGTGTTGCATTTGAGGATGTGTGTGTGTAATATAAGTATACAAAGATGCTACATATCATAATATGGGCGTTTTCATGCCACTACAGGTTTTTCACATATGTGTATAGATATCAATTATTCATATATATCACAAATCTCCAGCAAATTACCCTAATTGAAATCCTGCAATTCTGGTCAAGGTTTTATCCTTGGTAGATATTTTCAACTTGATATGGCTGCGATAATTTTCAAGGTGCCTTGTGTTCTCGTAGGCATTTGCCGACATTATAATGAAACAAACGTGGGACGATAGCCGCGAAGCAGTTGTTGTGCAATGCTAAAGTATTTAGCCTATTTTGACAGGGCCGGCGCACTGTTTTCAAAAGTGTGGGGGCCCACTTCCGGGTTTCATGAGGTAACAAGAAAAAAAAAAGGTCCTCAGCTCATCTCTCCCCGTCCCCGTCCACTTCCGGGTTTCTTCAGCTGACAAGCAAAAACCAAAAACCAAAAAAAGAAGGTCCTCAGCTCATTCTCTCCCCTCCCATTTTAGTGTCTCTTACGTACTTCCGGGTTGAAAAAAGTGTGGGGGCCCAAAGTGATGACACCGTATGTATTCCTTTGTATGGTGCACAAAAAGTGTGGGGGCCCGAGCCCCCACGGCTGCGCCGCCCCTGTGTGATACGTAGTAATCTGCTGCATTCGATGTTCTTATATATTATTGTATTTGTGAAAATGTTTGTACTTGCTTGTATCTTCCTTTGTGGCGGTGATAAGGGGACGGGCAAAAGAAAATAATGAAAGCATTAAGAAATTATTAAGCGATTATATTCTGGAATCCCGATTAAAAGGCAAACTGTTTCAGTAAAAACAAACAAACAAACAAACAAAAGCAAAAAGCAAAAAAAAAATGAGACAGTGATGAGGATGGTATCCTTTAAAAAAAGACACACACACACACAAAAAAAAAAGCCTCCAGCAAAGACAGAAAAGGAGGAGACCACTGACCCACAGGATGCAATTAAGCAGAAGCTGGATGAATCTAGATGTCTGCAAGGTGTGTTTGAGTCGGAGGAAAGTTAGAGAAGCGTGGCAACGAGTGATTTAAACGGGAAGAGGAGGCGGAGGAGCAGGAGGAAGAAGATGGAGACGGAGATGATGATGATGATGATGATGATGATGATGATGATGATGAAGCGGAAGAAGAAGAAGAAGATGATGATGATGATGAAGAAGAAGAAGAAGATGATGATGATGAAGAAGAAGAAGAAGAAGAAGATGATGATGATGAAGAAGAAGAAGAAGATGATGATGATGATGAAGAAGAAGAAGAAGAAGAAGATGATGATGATGATGAAGAAGAAGAAGAAGATGATGATGATGATGATGATGATGATGATGAAAAAGAAGCAGTGGAAGAAGAAGAAGAAGAAGAAGAAAGAAGAAGAAGGAAAAGAAGGAGAAGAAGAAGAAAGAAGCGCCGCGACAAGTTGAGCACGCTTAATTAGGGACCTGTCGAAAGCTGCATTTCACTTGGGAGGGAGTCCATGCCAACAGGATATTGATTGTGATCGACATCGAGACCGCGTACCGTCATGGATTTCATCGATACCGATAAATCTTTAGAACCACACGATGAAACTAGATGTTCGCTTTCCAAGCAGCACATCATGCGAGAGACACGCGAGATTCCACATTTGACATTTCACCACATTATTGAACACATGAGAGTTCGGAACTTGACGCGGGAAATGAGTTGTACATAGTACAATAAACACGCAAGAAAAACAAGGTTATCGAAGGGAAAGTCGATTTCGTGAAAGGTCAGCGCAACATACACACGCCTATGTAGGTACACTTTAAATAGTGAATAGCCTTGAAGTAACCAGGGAGACATCTTAAATGTGTCTATGTTATTTAATAACATTTAAAGACTTAATGAGAGAAACTTGCTGAGAAACTGCAGATGTCTTGCAGGTTGTGTCACTCAAGAAAGAAGTAGGAAATAAGGGCATTCAGTAACTTGTGAGAGAATCGTGGAGAAGGTGCATATACATGTACATACATGCACACAAACGCACGCTAATGTACAAACATAACAATCTACACAGTCATGTACGGACATTATTATCTATAGTACGCCATAATCATAAGGCGATATGATTCATACAAGGAGAACAAAACGACGCATTACAAACAACTTCATGAAATTAAACAATTAACCACCATGCATGACAACTTCGAAATTATTCTTTATTTTGATGTATAAATGACTCACGATACTAGAGACAGACATGACCTTAAGTTCTTTGACTTTTCCAAAACAGAACTCCTTGAAAATTACGACTTTCAAACCTCAACGACCAAAAAAAAAAAAAAATCTATGGATGCGACGTTTTACAATGAATGTATATACTTTAAAAAGTGGGTCTAATGTTCAAAACGTCAAGATTGCATGTGAAGCCGCAACAGAGTACTTATACCCAAGTGATGATGTCACAGTCGTTTGTTATAGCTTGGGTTGGAACCAGGTGCGAGCGTGGTAGCAACGATAGTGTTCAAAGATATTCGGGGCAGATGAGCTTAATTATTTAGATACAGTTTCCATGGCGTTGAATGGCTATGACATTACACTTTGTTGCTCTTAATTAAAACAAAAGAAATAAAACGAAAAAAAATGAGATGAAACCCGGAAGTACCACCAGAAATATTGTTTGTCCCCGCCCTCCTCCCCTTACGGAATTCCTGGATCCGCCCATGATTAACCATCATCAAACAGAATATTCAGTGAGGTATCCTTTTGCTATAAAAGTATAACAAACACAGAGTAGGTTTACGCTTGAATGAGTGCATGAACAAGAGCATGTATACAAATATACAAGTCAATGTTCTCACATTCCGTAAAATTTTATACTATGATGTTTCAGATCAAAACTAGTCGATGTTACGAGCTCGGCAATGAAAGCTGAACCAAACTAGGTAGAAAATCGTGTAGGTAAATGAAGTATTGGGGTGGGGGACGCGCGAGATACAGACACGACCGTCTAATTGAAAAGAGAGGTACCTTCTGGCAGGCGATGTCACAGTTTCAACTCGCTCAGATGAAGAGAGGGGAAAAAGTGTATTATGTTTTTTAAATCATAGCATAAAATCAGCCCCCCCCCCGAAAAAAAAGAAGAGAGCTGTAGGTTCTCATAATACTGGCGTGTGACAACAAATCTCTGATTGAGCACTCCAGCCGTGGTTCCTATCAATGTTATGATGTGAATTTGATGCCATCATATCAACAACTGCAGAAATCCTATGATTCATATCTGTCAGGAGCTAATTTAAAAAGCGATCATTTATCAAACGTGCACACAGGCACACAATACATACATGTGAGCACATTGCTCCCGCCTCCACTTCAATTTAATCGAACGTTAATAAGGCAGGTGTGCATTTACTTCTGTCGTGTCTGTACGTCAAAGTAGGAGGCAGTGCGGTGTGTGTGTGTGTGGTACCCTAGCTCTCTTTGAAATAATGTACGACAAAAAAAGCGATAGGATCGAATTACAATAAATTGGAAGTCATGGATGAAGAAACAGGCGGTACCTCTCACTGCGCGGATTGAGGGAGGTCAAGAGAGATATTGTGTGCTATACTCATATGCAACATCGGGTAGCCATGTAGTAACGCGATGAAAATCTTATGATATCGATAAAAGTAATTACATTTAGGTGAGTTCGATTGGACCGAAAGTATAGAGGTTTTTCCTAATTGGGTCGACGACAGATTCCTTGAAAGGAAAATTCAATTAATAAGAGCAAATAAGAAAGCTTCGAAAGATTTTTACCTTAAAAAAATTCTCTGTGTATACTGTTGGTCCGTATATCTATCAGTTTTTCTTGTTTCACTTCATCATAGGACCTACTTTGGTCCTGTTTCCATTTTCTCAAGAATCGCTGCATCTAGTTTCGCGCGGGTATATTGTCAGCAACAAGAAAGGGGGGGCATACACACACACACACACACACACACACACACACACATACACACATACACACACACCACACACACACTCCTTCTCCCTTCCGCTCTTTCTCTTTCCTTATACTATCAATCCTTCTCTATCCCTATAGCTTTCTTTAAAACCAGCCACACGATACCGTATTTGTATTAGCCATATTCTCCCCTCACCTCCCCTCTATTCTACCACCCCCTCTTGAGTTTCTCTTAGTGGTTTGATTTTTTTTCATACAGATTGAGTGCCTCCTATGTATTCACAATCTCGATGATTAAAATTCTACCTGACTGCATCGCTGCCTCCTATTTCCTCCCTCTCTCTTCCATTATTTTACTCCTGACGATTCTATTGCACCCCACATGTCTGCTTCCCTTGCGAGAGGAACCTGGATTATCTTGATGTAATCGTTGACGACTGAATGTGTATATACCCTCACGGGTCCCCAATGTGAGCCCAGGTGCATCCGCTTTCGTCTTCATTACACACCGCGGCATCATTATTTTACTGGTGCGCGTGAGTTCATGTTTAAATGATTGACAAAAGAACGCACTTTTCGCATGCAGAAATACAAGAAGTTTCGTCCCACAGGATGTCTCCCTGAATAAAGATGATGCCTCTGTTGGAGTTAAGTTGTTAGAAGCATCAGCGAAAGAGAAAGACGTGTAAAGACAGACAGCATCCCTGGCCCCGCAAGCCCCCCCCCCCCCCCCCCCGCTCCTCAGAATGTCGGATGATATAACGGCACTCAATCAGCCATAATATGCTTCCAGCATATTGAGTGGTATTTTCTTCATTGCGCAAATTATTGAGGAGAGACCCCAATCTTGATTGTCGTTTTGTTTTCCTTATGTTGTTTGCAAAAAAAAAATGAATAAAAGAAGCTTCTATAGAAAAAATGGCAAGCAGAAGGAAAATAGGAAGGGAAGAAAAAGAAACAAAAAGCGAAAAAAAAGGAACAAAATCTCTTAAAGCATTTTCTTCACAAAACATGACTCTACTTATAGGGGTTGATGTATCAGGCCTATCATCACCACCCCTCTTTCTGTTTTTATGCCGTGAAAAGTGTTTACGATTATGACCAATAATGTTCTCTATACACTCTGGAAACATCAAATCAGATACATTTTGCTTTCTGGTCTTTTTTTTCAAAATTTGTGCTATAGTGATTATTTTTCCTTTTCGCCGAAAAAAAAAATGGAGGAAAATGAAACAATCAAATTACGATACCCGAATACTTACAACATCACTGACTAGTCGTGACAGACAAAGCTCGTTTAAATCCAATGCGCGCTGCGGCTGGCGAAGCTGTTGGCAGTTTTCACATCGAATTTACTGAATCTCTTAGAAGACTCAATTAGGTGGTCTAATTTCACCATTCTTCTTTTCTTTATCAGTTTATCAATGTTCATATCTCTTCTGCTTCTTCCCAGTAAACCTTTTGGGATTTCCTTGTCATTCTTAAGCAATTCAACCATTCATCGTTCATTGCCTGCGAATCAATTTAATATCTTCGTGCCCATAAACAGCTTTATGAATAAGGACCACGTACTCTCACGATCACACATAATGTGCGTTACGCACGCCATACGCATCAAACACACACACACACACACACACACACACACACACACACACACACACACACACACACACACACACACACACACACACACACACACACACACGCACACACACACGTACACGCACGCACACACCACGAACACACATACCATCGCACACACTATCGCGCCAAACAGCACACACATCATCGTCACCAAAGAGGTTCAATATCTAGAACCTCTTTGATCGTCACCCTCACACACACACCCACACCCACACACATGATATAACATGCTTGCAAAATATGAGTACATTCTCAAGTGACCACGAAAAAGTGAGTCTTGAACTATATCCTCATTGAATTAGGGACGTGATAAGGAGTCTCATTTCTAACTCTGATTCCATTCAAGCGTTGTTCGAACGATATTACAGGTTGAGAAGTTCTTGATATATACTACAATTGTTTGATTGATACTTCTTATGATCAGCACAATCAATCTGGTTTTGTCGCATGTTACACGAGATGAAAACAAAATGGAAAATACTAAGATGGTCACAATTCTTACCAGTTCACATCGTGATTTCTGCGGACATACATATAATTCCTAAAAAAAACTACTTCATCTGCAATCACGGAGTGCCCATTCAAGCAGAACAGCATTTCTTCATGTCACAAAGTCAATTTTGTCTTAGTACAAGCAAACCAGCCTGACATGTGTTTGTTCTCTAGCATAACGGCAACCATATTTACTGATCGATGTAATGATGTTTGCGGTGGCGGAACGATATGGTATTCCATTCGTACTTCCATCAAGCCTGGAGTGTTGATAGAGCGTGCGGCGTTGTCCCCTCCCCCCCCCCCCCTATCCCAAGCTGTCAATCACAAGTGGATGAAGAGTGTGTTTTTATAAAACCTTGAAGTTCACTAATAGTGCAAAAACAGGCTATAATCCGCACACTGCCTTTTTTCCAAAGGGGACACTTCATGCTTTGAAAATAAGAACTAGATAAGGAGAAATTAAAAAGACACCCCCAAAACATTTCTATAATATTACAGCAGTCTTGTAATCACAAAGTTATCTATAGCTCTCTATAGCAAACATAGTCAAACATATTGCATTCAACGGGCGGCCTTAGTCAGAGTATCATGCATGAAATGTCACGTGATTTCATATTTCTCTACAAAACCACCTTTTTTTTTACATGACTCTGAAGAAGGTGCATGTTTAGAGTACGTTTTACTTGCTCTGAGCCTTAAGTCTCTCTGTCATCCAGCGCCGTAAGCATGATTATTACTTTTAAATGCCTATATACATTCATAGCATACAGTCATGACATGATAGAGTACGTATGGCTGTGCTCTGTTATTTATCATTGTACATGATTATGTATATATATATATATATATATATATATATATATATATATATGTATATATATATATGTATGTATATGTATAATTATGTATACGTATAAGTGTATGTGAATGTATACATGTGCGTATGTGTATGATTATGTATATTATATATAATATTATGTACGTATAGGTTTTGCATATATCATGTATACATCATGTATGTTATACAATTGATATACATCATTGCGCCCGTCTGATCTGATATTGTGTGTTGAACTGCAATTCGGTATTAAACACATCAGTCAAACTGTCACACTTCCATCATTAAAATAATCATAGCCCTAATCCAACGCATTTTTATAGGATGTATCCATTATTCCTCCCTTTTCATCAGGCGTCCTTTTATAGTAATCCATCATTTTGCCCAGTAGTAGTCAAACTTTACAGAAGTGTGATAAATTACATCATCTAAAAGTTGTGTAAATATGTGGAGAATAATCTCGCAGATACAATGAGCTATGTAAATTCATAGCGTATATCCTCATAGTCTCGATGTCGCCTTGAACACCAATAAAGATGGTTTCAGCGCGGAACATAACTAATAATCATCAACATTGTCGTTATACTCGCATACATCACCGCGTATGACAGGTCATCGGTGACATGTATTACTCAACCAAAACCATTCGTGAACACGCTCTAGCACAGGAATAATGTTCCGTGGAACATTACCTACACCATCACACGCCTGTCATATCGATACGGCACATTGGCGTCTGCGATGATGGGGAGGGGAATGCGGGGGGGGGGGGCTGAGAGGGGAGGGGATGGTGATGGAGGGGAGAAAAGGGGAACGTTGAAGAATGGGGGTTAACGCCAAAAAGTATACATGAAGTCTTTCGAGAGTTGTTTATGAAATGCGACCAAAATCTAGAATATATTAACATCTGATTATCATCGTCATTTTTGTTCCATGAATCTCTTTGCTTGCGTATCTGTCTTCCAATTTAATAAGTGCTACACGTAAAATTCAAGTGTTGTAACTGTTTTACCTGTTGACAAATCAGTTATTAAAGCAAAGAAAAAGGACTTTCCAGTACATCATTTTGACTAGTCATAACCCAAAATGACAACCCAGTGTACTGGTTAGATACTGTAAGTGTTCAATATGTTTCGTCCACGGCTACCATTTATGGTATAGTCAGTGAATGGAATTCAGTAGACACCGTATTATATGGGGATGAATAAAAGTGATGAATGAAATGATACATGAATGGACAAACAGATGAATGAATGAATGAATGAATGAATGAATGAATGAATGAATGAATGAATGAATGAATGAATGACTGGTTATTATACATTCATGGCGGGTGAATGAATGGAATAATATATGAATAAATACAAAAATGAATGAAATATAGTTATAATATTAATGGCGATTGAATGAATGGAATGATATATGAATGAATACATAAATGAATGAAATATAGCTATAATATTCATGGCGATTGAATGAATGAATGAATGACTTGTAATTAAGTAATCAGTAAATCAATCATTCATTGATCAATGGTTATTGCATGAATGACGAATGAATGAATGAATGAATGAATGAATGAATGAATGAATGAATGAATGAATGAATGAATGAATGAAAAAAAAAATGAATGCATTCATAATAGTGCATTTCTAAATGCTGAACTGAAGGTATGTTCCCAATCTCAGCCGTGGCGTGCCCAGGTACGTGCACATGTAAGCACGCCTCGTTAGAAACAGACGACTCCTTTGGGAATCATGAAGGAGCGGGAATGGTCGAGAGAGTTTAACCTCCCAACTCAGTGAGCTGTAGCTGCATAGCGAGAGGAGTGATTTGAAGAGGTCTTCTTCATTGTCAAGTTACGGCACTCAGCAAAAAGGGCTCTTCGCAGACCCTCGCGTCGTATCGTATCAATCTGGTAGGTTTGACTTGCCGACAAGATTCTTGGCGCAAGCAACAAACAATAATATGACTCGGGGAAAAATGAGTGACTGATGTGTACTAATGAAAATCATTAGGACCGCTGCAAACATCAGCGCACTTCTCCGTCCAGAATCCTGAGCGACCTGGGAAGAAGGTTGTGCCTGCATGCAATATGAGGGAGCGTAGATCTGCGACGAGAACGCTAAGACGACACAGACTCCCGGGTTGGACAATGAAAACAGCTGTATCGCGCATGTGCAAAACACCATTTTTGCGTAATATAAAGCGTCGTCTTGGCGTTCGCGTCATAGATCTAAAGCTCGCTGTGGTTAAGGAGAAGTCCATTATCTTGTAGTTTTACGTCCGGACGAGTTGATCCTTGCGATCAGTCTTTTTAAGCTTGTCATATGATCCAAAGTTGTGGTTGCATCGACTGCACTATTTTCCATTTGATTGTGACCGAAAGTTCTTTGGCAAGGTATGTCACATCGACCGGGCAGTGGATTACATAATCATGGATAGGTCTTGACCGTGCATGCTCCTTTATCTTTATTACCAATACGTGTGAGAATAGTACAATGTACCAGTATACCAGAGATACATATGAGCAAGGTGTATTCCTTTATACATAATTTATATAACATAATCTAAAAGTGCACTGGCTTTCGCTGGTATTACGGTCACAGGGCCCGCGTGTTTTAGAACCTCTTCCTCGTGAGACTGAATAGAAAAAGATCAAGGATAATGCAGGCAGTTACAATGGATGGAATGAATAATCGCATCCTTTATGTATGACTATGCTGTGAAACATTTGCAAGACTTGAGTACACATTGTAAATCTTTCACTGAGAATGGCTGCATAATGCATGATGTGTTCTTTCCTTTCATCCTAGACTTGCATTCGTTTTGCTATTCAAATCCCTTTCTGTTTTCATTTATATCTTATCGTTAATGCTTCTCGTGATAATGTCTTATTTAGGGATTCTGCTCCACACCGGCGGCGCCAAACTACCCTTTTATCCCTTTCTCTCCATATGTTGTTCATGCATCCTGTAAGGCAAATTTTGCGTTACTAATCAGTATATTCAATGTATGCCCCTTTGCTTTTCATGCTGTCACTACAGCTGACTTGGTTCTCTTACGCATGAAGCTGACCAAACATTGTGCTCTCATTTCAATGTTTTTTTATCTCTGGCATCTCCCCCCCCCCCCTCTCTCTCTCTCTCTCTCTCTCTCTCTCGTTCTCTTTCTATCTGTATAGTATCTATCTACTTATATGTATGCTTAATAGGCCTATGTGTGTGCGTGTTCTTCCAGTATATAGTGCGAGAGATCGTTCCTGACAGAAACGTATGCGGTGTCTTATTTTGGAGCATATATATATATATATACATGATGTACACGTCCTCTTCTCTCTTTTCAGAGAGTGAAAAGATCAAATGAGAGCTCTGTATCAGGAGAACAAGACAAATTCCTCAACAGCCAGCTTTGAAAATATTATATACTTGCGAGTTTGGGCACAGACATTGTGATTCATGTCAGCTATACAGATATTCTGGAGCATTTTTCATCCGCAGCGATACCCTAAGGGGCACTCAAAATGGGAGGCAAATACTCATTTTTCAAATAAAAGCAGCAGAGAAAAAGGAGCAAGTGAACAAAACACACACACACACACACACACACACACACACACATACCACTTTGTCATGGGATATTGGAACCTTGGAAGTGGGGCCCGAGTTGGTAGATGACTCTTACTTTATAGCTGTAAAGATACAAATACGTTTCTCCTTTTGGTTCTTCTTTTCACATAGCACGCACACACACACCGCACACACACACACACACACACACACACACACACACCCTCACCAATTCTCAATCCGCTAGACACACATTCTCTACGGCCATCCATAATATACATATTGCCTGAGGACCCCACAACTCCTCTATTTCCCACGCATACACGCCCTCAATCTTGTCAATACAGTAATTGGCGCGAATTGAAGAGCGAGAACAGTAATAACAGAGACACTTCCTGACAAGCCCCCAAAGTTGAATTATGCATGAAGTAAAAAAAGTCAACAAGAATAAACGAAACCTGACATGTATCTCTCTCTCTCTCTCTTTCTGAGCCGTCAGAAAATCACATTTTCTCGCATAAGACGGTCGAGAGCTGACGAATGTATTTTTGCAGCCCGTTCCCTGGATTGCCTGCATGATTTAGACAGGAAACACTGCCAGTGTACATAAACGAATTAGGCAAATCTAAGTTATCCATTAATGGCCTATAGAAACAAAAAGGTTGCCAACGGAGACATTGTATTTTCTGCAAGTGTGTGCATTCGATAAGTATGCATTACGCCGATTAGTTTGCTACAGACCCGCAGTTAGGTTGTTGTTAATTGCCGTATCGCTCAAAATAAATGATTCGTATCTTTGTATAGCTGAATTTATCACATTCTTACTCTCTCTCTCTCTCTCTCTTTCCCTGTTCAATTTATCTTTTGCAAACATTTTGAGGCTTTTATGGTGTCGGAGCCCAAAGAATATAAGAAATAAGCTGTCAAGCCTTTTTGGAAATTCGAATTCAGCACCTTCGTCATTAAACATCAGCAACACATCATCATGGCACATCATTATGTATTGTGTACGATGTCATCATAATGGTATTTAGTAGGTTTATCATTACAGCTCGTACACGACAACAGTCACCAAACATCATAATTTGTGGCTCAAGTAAAGGCAGAAGAAAAATAATGAAAAACACATCAGGGAATGCTTCATGGAAATTGGACAGTGTACACTGTCAATTCAATCCAATATACATTAGATTATTTTCTGAATGGTTATGTACATCCAATTCAGAAAATAATATCTATAATATGACATAATATAATTGGATTGAATTGAATTGATTGATTGACTGGATTGGAATTAAGATATTCTATTGAATAACAATAGCAGTCCAATAATAATATGATATAATATGATATGATACAAATGAATTGAATTGAATTTGAATTAAGGAATTCTATTAAATAACATATTTATAGCAGTCCACAGGCTGAATTGAGGACATTTTACATAAATCAGTATAAATACATAGATATATCGTATGTAAAAGAAAATGTAAAAGATACATAGAGTAAAAAAATCAAAATATCAATTTTGAATATTGCACAGTAAAATTGACCTCTACAACAAAATAAAACAAAAATTACAATTACAATTTCTAACACCACTATTCTCATGATTATAGATAAACAATATTACTTATACATTGTATACATTACTTTAAAAATATCCTTTGAATTCAACTTCTTTCTCATCTTCTTCCCTTTGTCTCTAACTTACATCCAGACACAGTCACATGATCACAAAAATGGACATAAAGGAACTGTCCTTCTCGCCAACGCCCTGACCACATAAAATCGTTCCAGGAGACGAGTTGTGATTTATCAAGTAATTATCTTCGTCGCAGCTCGTTGAATGTATTGATTACCTTCTTGACCGTGGCTAGTGAGGTCCACTTACAGTGATTGTGTACCATGTCCGGCCTAAGTGACTGATTTACCCAGAGCACTTACTTTTAACGAGTTCGATTCACTTTTATAACACAGCGCTGGTGATAAACTCAGTCTCTGGATCATGGTGGCAAAATGTTACCTCGTCTTCTACAAACCCCTCATCTTTTCTCTTTCTCCCCCCTCCCCCCAATACCTCTCTTTCTCTCACACACACATTACTATCACACACATATATGCAGACACCATTACCCGTCTCTCTCTTTTTTTTCTCTCTCTCTCTCTCCCTCTCTTCCCTCTCTCTCTCTCTTCTTTCTCCTCGCCGTCACTACTGTATCCTGTATATAGGCTTCACAACGTACTCACAATGGCACCTCTCTTTCCTTACCGATGACTCCTTGTATTATTTTGTTCCATGGTACAGGCCATCTTTCAGGAATATCTCATTTTAGAGTCCATCAACGTAAGGTCCATATGAGTTTTGTTGATAACTTCCAAATAGACCAGTTCGTAATTCCACTTTGCGCATGAGCAGAAAAAGGTCATTTGTACCAACAGGCATTTTGATTTGTAAATTCACTGAGATAAGCATCTGTGATGCGATGATTATTCATGTATCCTTATCTAAATGGTGCTTGCCAGCACATCCACCTGACAGCAAGAATAGTATTTCGCAATATAAAACGAAATAGGCTGTTATTGCATTCAACACAAAACAGTGAATTGGATGCCTGTAAATTGTCAACTAATGGCATTCTGATCACCTGATCTAAACGCACGTTCATTCTTTGTTTAAACGCGAATTCCATAAATTAATACGTCGGGCAAGCTTATGCATTATGCCGCTTTGAAAACGAGTGAAGTGCCTAACCAACTGAGAAAAAAGAAAGGTCATTTGTACCAATGTGTACATGAGCTAATTACGAACTGGCTTCATTATGAAAGTTCTGTTTTTTTAATTTCATTTTAACTCATATTTATTGTCGTATGGTCAAGGGGACTGCACACTGCGTTTTCAATTTTTAGATAGGGTTCGAATTCTGTTATGACATTTTCGTCCCTGAGCAATTCTGCTGTACCCCCACTGCCCATATATGAAATGTAATGGGTATATATCCAACTAAAAGGCATTTTGTTGCATTTAGCGTTTGCATCAGAGGTGTGAACGTATAATCGTTCCATGGGTGGGATTTCACGGAGCGCGCGAACGATTTGCGAAGGACGCGAATGACAAAATCCAACATTCGGAAAAGTTTTTCTCCGAATGTTTTCCGACAATGAAGCCGAAAACTATTCTTGCGCAATTTGTGATAAGTTTCCCCGACGTATGTGCGATTGTCGTGTGTATCATTGCTGAAGTACAGCATGTTACGTACACGAAGAACACGCGACGGAAATGCGAACAACGAAAAATTTTCAATAATCATGTGAGAAAATGTACCCAAGGAGAGGTGGAAGCTGTCTTGAGTTGAATTTTTGTCTTTCCTCTATTTCTCCTTTCTTTTTCTCTCATTTTTCTATTGTGTGCTTGCCTACATTTTTTTTTCCTAGGACGTATCTCCACTAGTAAAGCATATGATCTTTTTTTTTTTGCAGTTCCTCCAACACATAATCTCTATACTTCAAATGAAATTTTACATACTTTAGATTAATTTTAACTGTATTCTGCGATGTTTTTTTTTTTGTATATCAAACATTTCTTTCTCATTGCTAGTCTTAAATTTCTTTCGTTACTATAGTTGCTAATAATTGTTTGATGTTTAGGTGTATGCTACGATTTTATTTGTAGAAAACGTATAATGATAATAATACATACAATTTCTATAGCGCCGTTCTCCACTTTGATTAAATGCTCAAGGCGCTTTACAATTGTACATCAAAGCAAACAGACTGAAGATACAAGTACATCACCGTAATAGAAGAAGATGAAGAAGCAGGAAAAAAAAAGACATGAAAGTCTGTCTTCAAAAGACACTGGTCTTCAAAATGCACTGCTAAACAAATAGGATTTTAAATTACTCCTGAAAGATGTTATAGAGCTTGAGTCTTTCAGCTCACGAGGAAGTGAATTCCACAGTGTTGGTCCAGCATGAGCGAAAGCTCGTTCCCCCCAAGATTTCCTAGAAAACGGAATATGTAAGAGACCTGAAGTTGAGGATCGAAGAGTTCGTGAAGGTTGGTATATGACGAAATAAACAAACATTGTAATCAGGAGCTGTTCCCTCAATAACGTGATAAACCAAAAGAAGTATCTTAAACCGAATACGCTCCTGTACAGGCAACCAATGAAGACTCTTCAGGATAGGTGTGATATGACTGCGTTTACTTGACAAAGAAACAATACGTGCAGCGGCATTTTGTAGCTTTTGTAATTGGGCAAGGCGTGAAGAAATAAGTGCATGAACAAGTTTTTCCGTGGCAGAGCGAGTCAAATACTTGCGAGTAAAACCAATATTGCGCAATTGATAACGGACTGATTTAGAAATGTTGGTAATTTGATCAGAAATAGCCATGTGAGAGTCAAACATAACACCCAGATTGCGACATGACTTTGACAGAGGGATATCATTACCTACAATCGAAATACAATTAATATCCAACTTATTCAAATGAGATTTAGAACCAAAAAGGATAAATTCACACTTGCTGTGGTTTAGAAGCAATGAGTTAGACCTCATCCAAGCATCAATATCAACGATGCAATTTTCTAGACAGCGTAGTGCATGAGATGCTTGGATTTGATGTGGTGGAAAAGATACGAAAACTTGTATGTCGTCTGCATATAGATGATACCGAACAGAATGACTTTGAAATATTTTCCGCAAACCGATCAAATAGATAGAAAAAAAGGGTGGGCCCGCCAACAGAGCCTTGAGGTACACCACAGCCTAATGGCTTTGAAGACGATGTGACACCATTCAAAAGAACAGACTGTGAATGGTGTGATAGGTATGATTTAAACCATTCGAGAGCCTGTCCCTGGATACCCAAACTTGTAAGTGTATGGACAAGAATTCTGTGATCTACAGTGTCGAAGGCCGAAGACAGATCCAACAAAACCATTTCTGTGACGGATCCGGAATCCATTTCCCTTAAAATATAACTAGAAACATTTATCAAAAGGGTCTCCACACTATAAGTATATGGTGAGGGCGATAAGCCGACTGTAAAGGATCGAATAGACCATGTTCCAGCATATAGTCTGAGAGTCTCGAAAACACAACTCTCTCTAAAATCTTGAACAAATATGAAAGATTGCATACAGGACGATAACTTGTCAGTGATTCCTTATCCAATGAAGGTTTTTTCAGCAAAGGACGGATCAGACCTTTCTTTAAAGATAAGGGTACGGTAGCTTGCTCAATACTGAGGTTAACAATTTGAGAAATAATCGGGGCAAACGTGGGTGCGCAGTCCTTTAAGAGAATGGTTGGAACCGGATCCAATGGACAGGATTTAGGAGGCAATTTACGAAGAAGGAGAAGTATTTCATCAGTAGTTGTATGTTGGAAGGTTTCCAGTGTGGAAGAGGTAACAGGTTCAGATTCAGGTAGTACAACATTACAATTGAAATTATCTCGGATTTTTTCAACTTTCGAATGAAAAAACTGACTAAAAGTTTCAGCCATGGCACAGCCATCGACATGTTTAGGCAATGGAGATGACTGTTTGCGGTTCAAAAGTCGATTGGCGACGTTGAAAAGCTTCTTATGATCATCTCCGCCGTTTTCGATGAGTCTGGTGTTATAGATGCGTTTGGCTCTGGACACAAGGTAGTTTACTCGGTCGCTCTGATCACAGAACAACTTTCTGTCTGTCTGCAGCTTTCCATTGTTGCGCCATCTCCTCTCAAGTCGCCGCCGCTTTTTCTTTGCTTCAGAGATACCAGAGTCATACCAGGGACTGTACTGATGAGACTTCACTTTCCGAGTATAGGTCATACATCCCCCAAACGTGCGCTAAACGTTCGCAAAAATGTCTCAAGAGGTACGCGAACAGTTTGCGATTACGTCGTAAAATGATCGGAAAAACTTCGCAGATTTCGCGTAAGGGTGGGATTTCACGGAGCACGCGAACGATTTGCGAAGGACGCGAATGGCAAAATCCAGCATTCGTATTTTAGTCTGCAAAAGTTCGCCAAACGAACGTGAGGGTTCGGAAGCGTCGTCAGTTGTTCGCGAATGTCATTTTTACTTCGGCGAGAATTTCAAAAAAGTTTGAAATCTTTTGCGAACCTTTTCCGCACACTTGGTCGTGATTTGCTCGTGAATTGTTCTCGAAAGTGTCTTTAAAGCCTCGTCATATGCGCAAGACCTTCGCAAAATGTTCGTGAAACCCCAAACAGACTCCGAAACTTTGAAGAATGTCTCGCGTACGTTACGCGAAATCTGCGAAGTTTTTCCGATCATTTTACGACGTAATCGCAAACTGTTCGCGTACCTTTTGAGACACTCTCGCGAACGTTTAGCGCACGTTTGGGGGATGTATGACCTATACGTTTTCTACAAAATCGTAACATACATCTAAACATCAAAGAATTATTAACAACTATAGTAACAAAAGAAATTAAAGACTAGCAAAGAGAAATAAATGTTTGATATAAAAAAATCGCAGAATACACTTAAAATTGATCTAAAGTACGTAAAATTTCATTTGAACTATAGAGATTATGTGTTGGAGGAACTGCAAAAAAAAAAAAGAAGATCAAATGCTTTACTAGTGGAGATATGTCCTAGGAAAAAAAATGGAGGCAAGCACACGATAGAGAAATGAGAGAAAAAGAAAGGAGAAATAGAGGAAAGAAAAAAATTCAACTCAAGACAGCTGCCACCTCTCCTTGGGTACATTTTCTCCCATGATTGTTTAAAATTCTTCGTTGTTCGCATTTCCGTCGCGTGTTCTTCGTGTACGTAACATGCTGTACTTTAGCAATGATACACACGACATTCGCACATACGTCGTGAAAACTTCGCACAAATTGCGCAAGAATAGTTTTCGGCTTCATTGTCGGAAAACATTCGGAGAAAAACTTTTCCGAATGTTGGATTTTGTCATTCGCGTCCTTCGCAAATCGTTCGCGTGCTCCGTGAAATCCCACCCTAACATACGTGAGACATTCTCCAAAGTTTCGGAGTCTGTTTGGGGTTTCACGAACATTTTGCGAATATCGCGCGTGTCTTACGAAGGTCTTGCGCATATGACGAGGCTTTAAAGACACTTTCGAGAACAATTCACGAGCAAATCACGACCAAGTGTGCGGAAAAGGTTCGCAGAAAATTTCAAACTTTTTTGAAATTCTCGCCGAAGTAAAAACGACATTCGCGAACAATTGACGACGCTTCCGAACCCTCACGTTCGTTTGGCGATCTTTTGCAGACCAAAATGCGAATGCTGGATTTTGCCATTCGCGTCCTTCGCAAATCGTTCGCGTGCTCCGTGAAATCCCACCCTTAGGGTTTCTGTTTGTATTATCGTAAGTTGCAAAATAATATGCAAGTATGTATTTTATCTCTGGTGGAGAAGAGAGTCCTACAACTTGAACAACACTAATCTCAATGCAATAATGATTGATATTCCTGTGTTTACTCGACGAAAACAAACGAAAGATAGGGTCCTTCGATTCAGTATTAAAGTCAAAGCCATGAAAGTATATAGCGAACGTGATGCGGACGCTGACAAAACAAATGCGGGCTTATCAGGAAAACAGTGATTAGCCGTTTGATCAACGTTTGCAATGCTCGATAAACAAGTTTGATTATGTCTCGCTGATTGGAGAGATATTCCTCGTATTCCTTCCCTTCCCTTGAAGGCACTTGTCGAGTCTGATTGGCAGAGCGAGATATACTCTGTGGCGGAAACATCAGTCTTCGTCAGTATATGCACGTCGCGTATCATGCCATGCGGCAGGGGCGCCGCGACGAAGCCGATAGAGACATGCATGCAGAATTGCTTACTGTGTAGGTCACTGATGATTGATGCCCTGCTTATCTTGTACATCTGAAGGGGGCCCTTGATTGTTGTGGTCTTATGTAGCAATATGTCCACAGTTCAGGGAATGCGTTCTTCGTGTAAAGTGTCGATTCGGAGAGACATTTCCATCAGATCGTCAGAGATCATAACGCATACGGGATTGATAGGCTACATATATAAATTTAAGCGCAGCGCAGACTTGCTGTTGGTTTCTGATAAATCTAATCTACAGATTTCGCACGCAAAGAAGAGCGTACTTCACATTCGTGGATAAACCCATTAATGTTAACCCCCCCCCCAAAAAAAATATATATATATGTATATACAATATATTATATATATATATATATATATATATAAAATATAATCATGTCATATAGAAAATAGGTAGATAGATAGATATGAGGACAAATAACAATGGTATGATGCAATCAGGGTGTTCAACGAGTCCGGTTAAAAAAAAAAAAAAAAAAAAAAAAAAAAAAAAAAAAAAAAAAAAAAAAAAAAAACCTCGACGCTGAGCCTCCGTAAACAGATAGTCACGTACTTGTCAATCGGATTACAGTCAATTTCGAGCAATTTACGATCCGGAAATATAGATATTCTACTGACATAATTTGTGAGTGTGTAGACCATCCCCCCCCCCCCTACAAACACGTATCTGGGCTGCACTTACAGTAACTCAAGCAAGCGCGCGCACACACACGCACACTCACACACAAACAGACAAATGCACGCTCACTTACTATACCTAGTGTTACATCGCGTGCTTTGTCCAAAATTCTCCTGAATTGACACACTGTTCATCGCAGTGACAAACACGAACAGACACACACACACAAACACACACACACACACACACACACACACACACACCATACACGCAGTTACTCATATTCCTCTATTATGATATCACAATCCTGCACCTGTCTAAAAGCTGAATAGCTCGTATTCATCTAAATTGATTAATTAACATCGTTTGACATCTTACTCTTACAGGAAGCGGCAGAAATATCATTGAAGGTCACCGCCTAATACTAAAGTCACTAATGATACCTGAACATTAATTTCATCACAATTTGTCAAGGTTCCTTTATTCACTCTGCATCGCAGTGAAAACAGAAAAAGGCGATTTTTCTATTAATCAATAAAGTGTTGACTCTTAAGAGGAACCGCCATGAGGATAAAAAGAATAGACTAGACTCGTTAAGCCAAGAGCATTCTCATCAATCGAAATGAGTTCTGGCGATTCTGCATTATTTCCTTCTCCTCACTTCAGACGAAAATGGTCTAAGTTTTGACGGTATTTGATTAAATTTGTTAGCGCATGCCTGACTTCTCCCGGTCGATATTCTTTGAAGCCGACCGCAGAATGTTCTTATTTAATCAAGAGCCATCATAATCCACCCAAAATCGCATTAAACCATGCACACCATGTTCCAAAAGAAAAACCCTTCAGAACATAAAAGCTCACCATGATTCGAAAACCCTGGAGATGTCAATAACGATAACAACAGCCCAAAGGAATATAATATCTAATGTCCTTACATTACAGGCTTAGGTATCAATACAGATTTATGGCGAATTTGATGATGATAGTAAATGAAGGAAGAAAGTTAATGCGTTAGATGTTTGGGTCCGTTATGACATGTTTATCGATGTTCATGCCTGCGTCGTAAAATATTCTTCCGTGTCTTATTGCTGTCGACATATAGATTAAATTATAAAAATATCGTCTGCTCACTGCAGCCGAATGTGTTGTAGATGGTGGTGTAGCTGGCGTAGCTTTGGTGACCGCTACCAGATTCGAAACTGCTTACTGTGATCTGCAATCTATGTGCTTTGCGTGTGTGTTGTTTGTTTGCATGGTGTGTGAGTTGGTATGTGTGTGTAATATCAATTTTGATTAATGTAAGTATTATAATTATGAAGAATATAGAATATAAAATGTAAATGTGTCTGTGTCTGTTATGTGTATATTCGTGTATTTTACGTAGTGGCGTAGAGGTAGGGATATTGCAGTCATCTGTATGAGATGTTGAAGTATAAAAGGACCGTGTTTAACACTAGTTTGAATTACTGTCTTTGGTATCATTTGAATTGAATAAAATAAGTATCGTTAGAAAACATGTTTGTGTGTGAGTGTGCGTGTGCATGTGTGTGTGTGTAAGTGGGTGTTTATTTTGCTTAATTATGTAAGAGGTAGAAACTATAAGAACATCGCAGTCATCTATATTAGATGTTGAATTATAAGTGCGTGCTAATGTTAGTTCAATACTACAGTATGTCTACAAGATATTTAGCTATATGCCTTGATGTATAACATACTTTAACATTATAATTGCGTCATTGGATCTCCCTCTATCAATTCCAGCCAATTATAATATATATATATTTTTAGGACAATGAATAAGAATGATACATCATCTAATTCCCATGCTATCCGTGATGATAAAAGGTGTCGCGTGGGTGGCTTAACAAGGCAACTAACGTAAAGCCGGAAAAGTTATACATCCTCGTCGCTTTCGACACCACTAGCATCATCGATATCGTCAGCTGTAGCGACATCATCAATATCATCACCACCATCACTGCAATCATCAAAGGTAGCAAACATTGATAACAGTATCGCGGTCATCGTCACGATTATTATTGACAACAACCATTAATTCCATGGATAATCAAACCTCCATCATCTATCGTCACATGCATCACCACTGAAATGTATTATCATTTCATCAGTATACGAAGGCTGTCATCTTCATCGACGTAAACGTCACATTACTAATTGTATCAATGAAGCTATCAGCTGCCATAATGTTAGCATTTCGCTAATCGTCATCATCATTTCTAAACCGGCACTATCATCACCATTTGGAAGTTTTTGTAGTCCCACCTTATAAAGATAAAAAGAAAGAGATTCCTCCTTTAGCTGACCAAAGATATAAATTACTGATAGTTTATTTAATGCAGAGCGCTGGAACTTGCATTTTCCCTCTCCCGCATCCTACGATAGGAGTGCACTATTAACCTAATTATTTAGCGATGAGTTTATAGTTTGTTCCGGCCGATAAAAATTATTATTGCTGTGGTGTGTCTTTCTCAAGTGCTGTACCGGCATACTGATTATAGTCATCGACTTCTAGGCAACTATTCATGTTCTCCCAGGTTCACCCCCCCCCCCCCCCCATTAAAGGACATTTTCCCTCTTAATGAAAGAGGCGGTCTTTACCCATATTCAAGTGATTAGAGACCCCACTTTGTTCATGTCGTTCGCCTCTCTTATTCAAACTTACTAACAACGCATAATTGTATGTTGAGAGTTTGCTGTCTTGAGTACTTATTTGACTGATGAATAAACAAACTTCATGAATAGACTTAATTGCTCCATCATCTTTAGCAAATTTCAACGGGGATCTGGCAAATCTATAGAAAAAGACGGCTCTTGACTAAGGGAAACATTATTTCAAATATTCAATTTGTAAGAGCGACTGGCATCATCGCCAAAGCATTAAGACTAAAAAAAAAAAACAATACGATTGGCTTAAGAGTAATTCGACACGATTTTTTCAGATCTTCGCATCATGTAGTACATAAATCGATAGTGCTATGTACAGATTTTGTGAAATTACAATTTTAGAATTTTAGCAGATAAACCAATAGTCTGTAAAACCCAAAACAAATAACACTGAAAAAGGATGATAACATTGGAGACTCACATATTTCAGAAATGTAGCAATGTAATTCCACTTCAGTATACCTCTTGCTTATCAACTTCACCCGTGTAGAATTCATGCATGCTTTCTTCTTTTGTTCTGCTTCCTTGAGCCCCCAATAATGCATGCCTATGGTGGGGCAACCTTGTCATCAATCATCCTTGTTCATTGCGATTTGCTACAGATTTTGAAAAAAAAAAATCTATTCCTCATCTCAATCGCAATGTATTCTGAAACTCTGTACTCGGTATAACCAGTGTATATAGTTACTTAGGTCTCAAAATGTAAAACTCTGAAAATCATCCGGAGATCTCTTTTAATAAAATTATGATGAACAATGTTCCTTTGTTAAAGCAGTCTTCGCGTATTGTATTCTAAATCGAGGCACTCAAAACTTCACCTGCATAATAATCTGATATAAAATCTAAAGTTAAGGATATCACAGCATATTGACACAAAATAATGTCATGGCATATGCCTTAAACCTTCGCTGCTTCTGAAAACCACCGGTAATAAGCAACAGAACTGAAACAAACTCGTTTATTTTCCGAACAGGTGAAAAACATTAATCATAATTATTTTACGAAAACGGAAGAAGATCATTTCTCGAGAAAGGAAGAAAATAGTCTTGTTAAGGGGAATGAGAACAATAATAGGATGATTTTCATTAAATGTTTTGATAAATTCACATTTAATTCATTTGGTGCCTATTCAAGTAAATTATGAAATATCAAAAGCAATCATTTTGGTTGCAGATTTTTGATTGCAAACTTCCTCAGCTATCAAAATAATTATGAAGGAGCTGTTCATTATACTTTACAGAAAGCAACACCCCAGATTTGAAAAAGCGACATTCAATTAATGATTAGGCCATACAACAAGAGGTATTATCGTTGCCAACTATAGCTCACGCATTTCAAAGCCCTTCGAATAAATGCAACTCCTTAAAGCATGAAATGTCCAAAACTTGCCAAACTTCTGAAATTGTACACCATTATAATTTTAAGTATCTTTATCTAACCACCATAAAAAAATCACGAGGGGCATGAGGAACTAATTTCTTTCAGCCTGTGTATGATGCCCTCAAAGGTTCGAAAGAATACAGCACAGTTTTGTGAGATATCCTTTGATATTGATGGGTATAACAACAGAGATGATGAATTCGATTCTCACCTTCTCCCAGCGGGTCACTCTCTTGCGCAGATTAATCTTATCATTCATTCTGCTCACGCACCAACCCTTGAGAACCGGGGACTTAACACTCCTAAGAGGTTAGCTGGGATTTCCCCCGGGGATGGGGCGGGGAAACGAGGGGAGTGTGACATCCCATTACATTTTCTTGGACATCAATCGGACAAAATCCAATTGCATTTGGTCATTACGACTTGCGGCTTTTATTTCAGTCGCCAGGGAAGTGGAACGCTTGCATCCGACGGGCTCCTTCTTTGAAAGTTAATCGCCTCGCAGATTGTCTGCGTCTGGTATTAGCTGATTAGCACAAATCAAAATAATGCATCATTCGAGCGTATCAAATTGACCGGAACTTTAATATGAAATTGATTTAAGATGTGTTCCATGGACGCTAATGACAATTTTCGCATTTGACCAGTATATTGTCTGTGTCTATTTTTGCTCTTTTTTTTTCTTATGAAGAGGAAGGAAGAAATATTTTGCCAGCACTGCCTAGCAAAGACACAAGGACTTAAGGAACACTTATCTGTAGATTGTCTTGGAATAAAGAGACAAGAGCCATTTTCATCCCAACGAGGGTTAATTTTATATTTGCATTCTCCTGAACCTAGGATTAAAGAGATTAGAGGGAGAGATTACAGAATCTCTTGAAAATAGCAAAGTGAGTTTATGAAATATAGTCAAATGTTCAAAAGAAATTTTCTTAAATCAAATGCACAGTACGTGTTGGCACAGCTGCAACAAAGTTCATGCTGTATTCACCAACACACACTGGGATGAGTGTATACCGTTGGTGAATACAGCATGAACTTTGTTGCAGCTTTGTTACTTATATATATATATATAATATATACAATGTATATATATATAACGAAGAATAAACCGGTAATGCAATATTTCGCCAATATAGAGTTTATTGAGCAATTACCGGTTTTTTCTTCGTTAAATTGGAGCCAATACGTGAATTCGCAATATATATATATATATATATATATATATATATATATATGTGTGTGTGTGTGTGTGTGTGTGTGTGTGTGTGTGAATGTGTATAAATGCACACAATCTATGATTTTGATTTCAACAAAATATCTCCAAAAGATCCCTTATATGCTTAAATGATAACAGGCAAACAGGCAAACATCTTTTTTTTTTGTTCATGTTGCACACGTTTAAGAAACACACAGGGGTGTTTTGTTTGTTTGTTATCAAAGAGAAATGAAGGTAAAATCAATTAAGATATAGAATGGCAGCCTGTATAATGATATATGATACAAGAGGTTTTAGGCATAAAAGTCAACTGGCACGCAATCTCCTCTTAACAACAAATTTAGAAAACAGGATCGTTAAAGGGGCGCATTAGCGAGGACGTAAATTTGATAAGTTAATGACGAGTTAAAATGACGCATTCTTCACCTTCTTGTGGGTCATCGCCACTGTAAAGAGAGAGAGAGAGAGATGGAGAGAAAGAGAAAGAAAGAGTAATCATCCTCTTAAACTTCGATCATTCAATACGCTTTCATAAAGCATGTGTTTCTCCTTTATATCATAATACCATAATTGATAGAGCGAGGCTGCATAATTGAATGATTCAGCAGAGGGAGATAGGGAGAGGGAGATGGGGATAAAAGAAGGGGAGCACGAGGTGAAACAGATTTCTGCGCCATCCTAAATGATGATAATAAACGTGGCAGTTCGCGGAAGATGCCTAGAAACTGAAATGGAGCCGGGGTTAAAGAGAGGCGATGGAAAAGTACGATCCTGATAAGAGTTAGCATAGAGACGCTTAACGAAAAAGCCACTCTAAAATATTATCCACGTGCAGAGACCGTTGAAACACGTATGCACGTCTCTAGCGTGTATTATAACGGGAACGTTGAAATAAGAAATTTCCCATCGACTAAGATGAGATGTCCTCGATACTTGCCCTTTTCCATATCCACCTCCCCCCCCCCCCTTTCTCTTTCTCTCTCTGTGAAATTTTCGCAAAATCGAATCCAACAATCACATCATCAATTCCATCATCATCATCACCGGCAGCAGAAGCAGCATCACTATTCCTTCACTTTGATTTGACGATTTTCGCTTATTCTTCGTGAAATGCGAGTCGGCGTCAGTCTAGTATCCCTTCAGTCGTACACATTCTGAAGCCGGAGTCTAGTGGCAAGTGAATACTACAACATGACAGTGTGGCTCACACATGCCTGCAGACGCATTTAACTGGACGCCGTCTGCTCACATCCATTAAACAGCCAAGACGTTGTGTAACGCCATCCCAAATTCTGACGGCAATATTTCCAGTACGGCGCACCGAAATGGGCAAAACATGGGCCAAGAGGGGAGTGGCTTAGGCTATCACTAGCGGAAAGAAAAGTACATTCTGGCTGTAGAAAATATGAAAATGACACTACATATCAAATCTGAAAAATGCAATGTTCAGGAATTTCCAGAAAATCGTAGTACCCTTTTGACCCACAGTGCCTCCATGCAGTAACAAACACGTTCTGCGGCCTCAGCAAACTAAATAATGATGTGAACAAAACTCGACAATCGCTATATATAGGAGGAAAGAGCAATATGCAAAGGGAACAGCATTTCATGATGATATATTACACTTACATGGTCACAATTTTTATGTCGGCAAGAAGCCCAACAGCTATGCATGTACATATTGGTTTTTTTTTTTTTTTTTTTGGTCCTTTATTGATATGTAATCAATATTCTTATGCTCACTTACTACTCTGGATGGAATAAAAACCGCCAAGAATGTCTAAAAGGAAAATAAGATTTCATCTGAGCACGACAGTTTCCCCCAACATTAGCTTGTAGGCTATTTTCTTAGAGGCTCAGAGATAATTTGTTATAGTGTACTATGTTCTGGTGCGTCAAGAAGGTGTGAAGTCTTGGTTATCCATTTCGTTCGTGTAATGTCTATGTTCTTTTTGAAATAGGAAAAAAAATGAATTCAAATTGTATTGAATTAAATTGAATTGAATTTCCATCCATTTCATCAAATAAGAGAAACATCTTGTTGAAGCGTCATAAGATAATTAATGAAATGCAACACAATACCAGGCAAGTGCATTTCTTTAAACTGAAATAATTGTTTGAAAATTATGATGTGTAAACAAAACCAAAAACTTCCTTTCCTATCTTTTCTAATCAGTGAAGGAGAGAAGAGTAGGTTGTCTGGTACTGTGAAATGGCCTTCACAGGAGTAAATGCTTCTTGAATAGTGTATATAGTCACATTCCACTCATAGTGTTAGATAGGATGTCTTCACACTTTCCGTGTAGGTGTTGGCTGACAATGAGATTAATGAATTCTATCACTAAGCACCTCTTCTGCAGGTATAGAAGTCTTTTCAACTTTCAATTTCTTCTTGTATTATCAGGTCCCTTTATTTGCTTATTTTGTTTATATCTAGTAATTTTTTTTTTTTTTTTTTGGGGGGGGGGGGGGAGGGCTGGTTTCTTCAGTACTCCAGGAGGCCAGGAAGCCTTCAGTGAACACTGGTCTTGTGTAATTATGTCGGAGAAGAGATATGTGTCGTGAATTGCTGATTACCCCACAGTCTGCCCTTTGATGTCGCGTTTCACTCTGTTAGATCTTTGGCTGCTATGTGACCAAGGCTACTATATCATGTAGTATACTTGTTTGAATTTATTTGCAGCTTCGAGGTGTCGGTTAATTTCAGAACATCATGACGTATTCATGAACTGCAGCGTACAGCCAACATTGATGTCAAAGCCTTGTGCACTTTGCCCCCCCCCCCTCTTCCCCCTTTTTATCTCCTATCTTGTCAACCGTGTATATTAAAACTTAGCTGTTACTCGCAGAATTCGGGAAAGATTAAAGAATTGAGAGAAGCAAACATTATGAACTGTATTATGAAAAGAAGAGCTGCGCACAAGCTTATTAACACCGAGTGTTTACCGAGTCTTTACCGAGTCTTTACCGAGTCTTACATGCCGGCTCACACACACCACACACACATGCACACACATACACACACACACACACACACACACACACACACACACACACACACACACACACACACACACACACACACACACACACACACAGTCACAAAAACACACATACATATATGCACACATAGAAATAATGAATCATAGATATTTATTACCGTGTATATACTAATACAGCAGTTCTATACCAAACATACAAGAATATAAATATTACAGATTTTTTTCCCTTGTGTTTTCTTTTCCCTTTATTTTCATACGCTGCATTGTTTCAAAATGAATAGAATATTAGTCAGTATGAAATTGATTTAAATACTTACAAATGGTGGTATAATACAGGGGCGGATCCAGGAATTCTGTAAAGGGGGGGGGGGGGCGTGACTAATATTTCTGGTGGCACTTCCGGGTTTCATTTCTTCTTCTTTTTTTCTTTTTTTTTCACGAAAAATAAAGGGGGGGGGGGGGCGTGCGCCGGTTGCGCCCCCCTCTGGATTCGCCACTGTAATGATTATAATGATAATCGACAAGCAGGTCAGGAAACTATTTTTGACCTTGAGCAATCTATTCAATAAATTTATTTCTATGTTGGGAAGCATTATGAATCGCAAACCGTGTACAGTGATGTAGAAGGGCTAGCAGTTCTCGGAATTCAAATGAAGTGCGCGATTGAATAAAATATTCTCAACCTTCTTTTCTTACTTTAAGGTGCGAATACGATGACTCGTACAACAAGAAGATTCGGCCGTTCGACGAGGGTAAGTTAACCTTTCATGTTGGTTTCATGTTAAAAGGACAAACGTACTTAGATTCGTCTGTATTCCTTTTTACACGTCAAACACGATTTCTGTTGTAGATATTTCACAGAAGGCATGAAAATACGGGGTAGTATATTATGAAAATCGAAAAAAAAATCTTCTTTTTTTTTTGACTAGCAAACACAAAGTTGCAACTGACTGACAGATTGCCCTACATCGACGTAAATATAAACGAATTTGAATAATTACGCAGTATACCCGATGAATGCTATAAGGATTGCAAGCCAACACGGCGAAAGCTCGGTGGTCTATTGGAGATGACGCCTGTCAGGAGGTCGTAGGTTCGATTCTTCGTCGAGCATGTACGCCCATGATTTTTTTTTTTTTGTCATGGCTACTACTAAAACACTGATCAATTCAGTGCTTATTTACGTCGATGTAGGGCAATTTGTCAATCAGTTGCAATGAAAACATCTCGATGGAAGAATTTCATGCATTTGAAACACAAAGTTTTCAAAGAGAATAGTAACTCTAACTGTTGGTTTTTTTTTTTTGCTCTGATATATATCCTTTATGGTTCTATATTATTTTTTGATGGTGCAGAAGGAAGCTTTACATTAGTTAGTTTAGTCAGTGTGTGACGAATTAATGGTCGCCTGCACAAAGCATACTAAGCTCTCTCACGTGGCACGTCGACAAGAAGCAGCAAAGGACTGAGTATCGATCTAAATGAGAACAGTTTGAAGTCAGCTCTCCCGAGAAACAGGACTGTTTTGTGAGTCCTAAGTCATGTAAGTCAAGATGACGACGACAATTTGAAGTTTGCATGTGTGATAGGGAGTATTTCTAGCTGCATGAACTGACATACGTCACGGAAGTTTAATGGAAGACATTTATGGGGAAGGACTGACTGGCATTCTTATTGATTATGAAAAGTGCAGCGTGTCCTCCTGTTGCTTCAACTAAAACGCAGCTTTGCACGAAATGCTCACCCATCCGGTTGTTTGAGTCGCCCGTGTGTGTAATTACATTACGGCCTTATGCACGCAATACGTCACAAGCGTGTAGATGGCTGGGACGCAATGCGTATACAGACGTCTCCAACCAGTGCGTTTAATTGCCGTGAAAAATCTGATCTGTGCTTGTATGAACATATCTATCAAAGTTGCCAGTTGGGCGCCATGCTTGCGTCGATTTCTTTTTTGTGTGTGTGTTTTTTTTTTTTGTTCTTAAAATTCTGGTATACATGCACTATTATTGCTTAATGAAGTTAAGATAAGTCTGTATCTCCAGAAGGCGAGATATACAAAGAGTAAAATCTTGAAGGTCTCATTTTGATTTTGCCTGTTCATCATTACCATCATAACTACCAAATAATGCTGCAACGATACAACGGCCATGGGTAGTGATGGGGATAAAATGCAATAGCCAGAAAGCACAATTCATGTTTCTGTATGACAGTTGAAATTTTAATAATGAATAAAGGTTTTTTGCTTTCATTAGATCACCTCTTTTGGTTACAAGAGAAGTCACTTCTGTCAAATGTCAAATGCTTCAAAAGCAACGGGCATTTTTCCTTTTTATTTTATTTTTTGATAATATCTTACGAATTGCCCGAATAAGTGTATGTCTCAATACCACACAGCTATTAAGCGACAATTTGTTCCCATTTAATTAATAATGTAGACAATCGTTTGTGGTCGACAGCATGAAGCGTTCAAAGCAAGGTGATCATCATAAACTGATGTCTATATCACAGACCCGACGGGTAGGGAGACGTGAGTAAACATGACTCTCGGGTTAAAAGGCAATCTGAGAAATATAGAGGGCGACTAGGTTGTGACGATAAAATGGAACAAAACAGTTTTCTTTCTATCATGGTATTATTCACTCATTCTCTTCACTTTGTTGTCTGTGAGTGATTGTGCACGCATTCTTGTCCAAGCGCACTTGCGTGCGTGCAGTGTGTGTGTGTGTGTGTGTGTGTGTGTGTGTGTGTGTGTGAGTGTGTGTGAGTGTGTGTGAGTATAACTGCCTGTGTTTGACTTTTGACCAACTCTCACAAGCATCTGCTTCTATGTAGGTTCCCATCGCACACAATTTTATCCGTCATGAATGTAATGTACTTGAGATTGATTTCAAATGATTTTTTGCCATGCATAGATATTATTGTAATATATAGTCTTTATAATTATGCTGAACTAATAAATTTACATGTTACTTTACATTGTCATGGATGGATGTTGCAAATGAAATACTGTATAATTTGTGTAGAAACTTGGTAATGAAGTGAATTGATATAATTATGTATTTCTGTTTCTAGGGAACTTATACTCCATTCGATGATTACGTTTATGTGTTCTCTGCTTCACGGACTAGTTCGGATATCAGAAGGAACGAAAATTGCTCTTTGCAGTAAAAATGAAGAGAATTCAACAAAAAATCTTTTCTTATGAAAATTACACATTCCATTACGTTGGTACATGTTAAGGGTAGTATTCCCCCTGCTTTCTGAAAGCGGTTAGTCAAATGCTCTTTCATTACACTGGAAAAGTGAAAGCATGTTGAATTTTCTTTATATTTTCTTTATATTGTTGTCCACACATCCACTGATGTCATAAACTCAAGTAGTCTCCTTATCCAGTGGTTCCCACACCAAAATCTTAAAAATGCATAACTTTTGCATCGATAGTGTCCGATTTTCTTCAAACTTTCACTAATGTGTTCTATTAATGTTGTTGCTTTCACTCAATCCACATTGCTTATTTGGTTTTGGTTTCCTTTAAGGAATAATTGCTTTCACTAAGCGCACAGTTCTGACGTTTGAAAAAGGCGAAGAAGATAAAAAACCGTTTATTTCCGCAACGAAATTTACCAAACTATCCGCGAATAAAAGAGAGATTTTTTCCCACATCAAACAGTCAGAGTATAAATCTTGGACACACTATAACTAATAATCATAGTTCAAAGTCAGAACTCAGTTAAGTGATGTGATTATACACTTACATCTCACATTTCTGTGGCAAACAGAACGAATTGCTGAACTTTGTACATGTATCGTGCGGCCTCGATATCATTACTGAAGAGAAACACCGAGAACAAAGACATCGGTGTTTGTTCCAGACCCAACACTACGTTCAGTATCTGCAGTTAATATTTCAAAAGAACACTGTAAAAATGATTACGCCACATACGCATATAGAAAAGGTTTGCCAACCAATTCACCGAAACGAAACGAAGCAATGAACCCGCGCAATGAATTGAACTTCCTTTCAGAAACAGCGAAAGATGAGAGGCGAGGGAAAGAAACGAACCTGCGGAGGCGCAAAACAATGCAAGCCCTTCGACAACAGCTGTGTATTTACAATGTGCGCTACCCCTTTCTTGCTTGCACGAAATTAAACACCTGTCTGAGAAATCGGGAAGAAATCGATCGGTTTTTCGTCAAAGATCACTAAGTTACATTTTGGCCGTCCTTCTTTGAGTTAGGGTTCTAAAGTAGGTCTCAATTTATCGAGACAAAACTCTCGTTTCACATTTTATTTGACCAATACCATGCACAACCGGGCGAACGTTAGTGATCCTGCGCAAACGTCATGGGACTTGATACGTCCATTAAGTCATTGTTGAAGAAAAGCGAGACGGGCTCACAATTTGGCTATTGGCTTTGCAGTAACAAATGCTGGGGAAACAAAAATAAAAGTCTTTTTGCATAGTGAAGCAGCCATGAACCCATAAATATAAAATCAGGGCTACTCGGGAACCAATGAAATGAAATCAAAATCAAATAAGAAATATATTGTGACTCCTTATTTCAAGTACTATAGCAGTGCCTTTCAAATCCAGTATTTCAGCAGTATACGAAGAAACACACAAACACACAATCACACGCCCACACACTCACACACACATCATTCTTGAGAAGTATAGGGGCACATACCTTTGCAAGTATACACTCTGCACCTTCGTATGAAAAATATATTAGTAATTACTCTATCATTTTGCTCGAGAAACAGCCAGTAAAGTTATTTGTCAGCTGTTTGTAGGACGATCAATTAGAGAGAGGGATATGCAGTATTGTACTTCTCCCCCCCCCCCCCCCATATAGCATCTGCTTGTCTGTATGATGCGCACAACCCTTTATTTTCTAAACTCAAACACCTGTCTGAGAAAAGGGCAGGAACATTGTTTTACTTTTTATCATTCGTCCTTTTCAAGCTCATTCTATACCATAGGTCAGGGTTCTACACGAGGACTCGGCACAAAGAGACAGAACATTATTTAATAATGTGGCACGCACCCTGACTAACAAACTGTCCTTGGGTGGCGTCGAGCCAGCGTCTTACCAACATCTGATGTGTCCATGAAGTCATTACAGGGAAGAATAGGGCCTCAAAAGCAGTTTCTTGCAGGTGTTACGTTTAAGTGATAATTTACCACGATGCAAGGTAACAGGCAGAACTTTCAAAGAAAACCAGAACAAGAGATACATGCGCCCCTGAGATAATCTACCCCTGATGTTAACGTATTGAACGTGCGAAAGTGTCTAATCGTGAAGGTAGCCGAATGTGTTGGCATGCACTTTCCTGTTCTATGTCGCTGCTGTAAGATCTTTCAGCCGCGCACACACAAGCTGTCATACAGCCGGATATCGTTTTAATTACCACGAGACATTGCAAGTTATCTCCCTCTCCCTCAGCCCGTAGTATGAGATTTTATCTCATGTACCGAAAACAGTAGCATCAATTAAGCAAGAACATGTAATAGGTAACGATGAAAAGACAAGAAAAACAACACCTGGCGGAGGCGACACGTAGCTCGCTATCTCCTTCCTGCCCCTCCTCCTACACAAACGCGCGCGCGTACACACATACATACATACATACATACACTGACAACTCTACGTCAATACAACAGAACAACAAAGAAGTTAGATCCTCGTGTCCACATAGGAACCATAATGACTTATTTCGACCAAATTAAGATTTGAAGAAGCATCGCCCTTCCTTCTTCCTCCTAAACTTTCCCCTCCCAAGATGTATACTGTTCGTTGCGGCTTTGCTAACGTTGTTGGGGGTCGATGTACACGTGTATAAAATGTAGGTCTCTCTTACTTTACCAGGGCCCCGTTGCAAGAAACTTTGCGTTTAAACGCAACTTGCAACTGATTGTCACTGGCCAATCAAAATCATTATTGCATGCATGTCTTCTTAATAGGGCAGACCCTGAGCCAATCAGAATGGTTGTTTCAAAATTAGCAATTATTTGCAATTGATTGCAACTTTCTTGCAACGGGGCCCTGGGTAAACATCGAGTGGTCTCGCACTACCCTTATAATAACATTGTGACCCTCGCGCACGGGAGGGCATTTAGCAGTGTTTGTTAAAGCATCGCAACACGGGAACAGAGAGTACCTTGAACAAAACAATACGACGCGTTGGCACACGACCAAATCCACCTGGTGTAAGTCGTGTCCATTAGATATAATTGGTATAAGGGACTGGGAATGATAGTTACAATTACATTGTGATCGTGACAATGAATTACGTCATTAACTGTTTTCCTTGAAGTCACTTCATGAGGTGTAATTGCGAAAACGTCCAGCGCGACAGTATACGAAGATGCCTTGTGTCTCAGGTCCTCAAATTATCCCGACATTGGAATCTGTCATCATGTCGTTATCTTTCTCCCGACATTCCTTTCGATGTTTTCTCAAACATGATACTTTTTGCCTCTCACCACGACACCTATTAGGATCCACTCTTTGACTCCTGCTCTCATTCGTGTAAGCTTAGATGAAAACCATGTGGTTGTTGAGAGCAGAGGAGACGCTAGAGAGGTCGAAGAACTTGCCGAAGTTGACATTTCCCGCGCCGACCGAGCGCTGGTCCTCCTGGAGCAAACATCAGCAGGGGGCGAGTACGGGGGCTTTGTCGACACGCGATCTAATCGTCCATTATGTTTAAGGAACGAAGATAGCTGCACGCATCCAATTACTGAATCTTCCTCCTTCAACACCTGGGGCAATCGCTTTCAGATATAAAGGTCTACAAGAGAAATAATGTTTGCCTCTGTTGTGTTGGTATTCAGCCACTCTAAAACAAACAAATTACATGGTCTTTATTTGGGCGCTTGGTCGTATACACTTCGTAGAGAGTCCACGGATATTAATTTGACTAAAGAGGGCGATGTTTCTTGGAACCCTTGCTAAAGCACACTCCACCTCTCCTCCGCCCCATACCACGAGCCCCTCCACACCACCAGCAAAGGGATACTATCTGATGTTGTTATTCAAAACTAATGAATGTGATTAATGGCAGAGTCTTGATATCAATAGTGGTTACGCGTTGTCCGGCCATCTTGCCTTGCTTTGGTTTGCTCTATTTCATTTTGCGCAGGCGTATTACACACAAATTATCGGGTGATGTGTTAAACATACAGGTTTTCCCGGCCAATTTCGCATTTTTGTCAGTCCATTTGATAGAAGGTTCATTCAATTTAACAAAAATTCTCGTTATCGCACTGTCTGTCTTTCAAAATCGCAACTTGTACCTTCAATTAAGCATTTCGATCAATGAAATTTGCACATGTGGCTTTCGAATTCGCAAAAAAAGGGGGATTCAAAGTGGCCGGTATACTCTACGTTCATTCAAATTCGCCATCACTCGTCGAAAATGGTTTTTGAGTCATTTAATTTCGCGAATGGGCAGTCAGATTCCAAACATTTTCATTCAAATTTACGTCATGTTCTTTATTCTTTGAAAGGGTGAGAACATTGAAACGTGTATTTCTATGTAACTTTTTGTCAAAAAATGCACATTTCACTTCAGAATTATGATAACAGAAAATAAGGTAAACAGGACATTGTAGAATGAAAAGACTATAATACAATAATTGAGGAACCTTATAGTATTGTCATGAAGACTGAAGTGTTCGAAATAAAGAAAGCTCAGGCCCCTTTTGACTCCGAAATAAAGTACAACAACACCCTAAGTGCGAAAAATGGAGAGACCCACTAAAAAGGCAGAGCTTGTAGAATGTGGGCCCCTCTCGTAAAGAACATTAATGGAAAGATAAATTGAAGCACCGTTTAAAAAAAGAAGGAAAAATCTGGAAGCCCACAGAAAAATAAAAGATAGATATACACTTACACAGACGCGAATAAACATGTAACTTTGTTTTAATAGCTAAGTGTAAGAAGCCACTTTTTAATGAAAATCAAGCACGTGCGAAGTCATTATTTTTCGTCCCTGTACACCATGGCCGATTTTATATCTTTAATGCTAACTTTTCTTTTCACTACGAAGAAAACAATAATGTAAGATTCTTGCTAACAAAATAAGATAAACATAGTAGCATTAATATAGTATGTAGACAACCCAAAGAGACAGCTACGAAAACCAACTAAATGAATTACAGTTGGGCTACAATTACTCCATGAAAGCTGTAATGAAATGATTACCAACATCGTTTGATTCCCCACTACAAGGCTTTGAATGTGGCGTCTCCCACTGCTATAAAGTTGCCTCGCTTACCTGGAAGCGCTGCGCGTGTATGTTTACGTTTGCATTTCATCAACGAGTTCGTCGGAGTTTTACGACAAATTTGGCCAATCAGACGCAAGGATTTCATTAGCTTTTAACAGTTGTCAGTGTAAATGATTGGCTGATAGCGTCGGTGAAAACTCCGACGAACTCGTTGATGAAACGCCCCCCAGCAGTACCAGCTAAGGCTTCCAGTTCCACGATCAAGCCAAATCAAATTAAAAACATACTCATAGAGCCTACTATTGTATAACTTTCAGATGAAAGTCGATATTAGCCCACTCTGACTGTTTCGTACACGTGTTCCCCGAGGCGAGGGGGCCATTCTGCGATTATTGACTGGTTCATCCTACTAAAATTACTGCTTGCTATAAGTTACTGTGGAAGCTATTCTTGCATTGCAGTCGATGTGTGTTATTGGTTGTTGTTGCTTTTTTTTTTACATTAAGAAGATTTCAGAGAATGGGTTACCTGCTAACATTCTAGAACACACAGAATTTGAGATTTGGTTTTAATCTCACCAGAGACATCATGTATATCTGTGTCTTTTAAAGGGTAGAATGGAACCGCTCGCGTTGTCTTTGCTACCCCACATTCATTAAAACAGTCAACAAAAGCAATCATCATTTATAGAAAGCTGAAATATGAATACATATATATATATATATATATATATATATATATATATATATATATATATATACGAATGTATGTAAACATGAGATTTTAGGGATGTGGCAGTCAAAGATGCAATGAATTGCTTGAAAGGCACACAATGATAAAGAAATTAAAATAAAGAAAGATTTATACGACAGGATCGGTAACGGTCTGCTCATCTTTTCCCGCTGGGCGACGACCAGACCGACATTGATATGTGAGAAATGCGGGCGACATCAAAGAGTGCTTGCCCTTTAACGGTCAGCTAGACGTGACCAGGACGGTAATACGACACTTGAAATACCATGTTACACTTTCAGGCACCATCAACTTTACAATGCCATGTGTACAATGTACACAACTGCTTCGCACATGCACAAAGACTGTGACGGCGGCGGGATGCGGTGATGGGATTCTTCAACTATGGATAGTAATACTATAAGGTCTGCAAACGTCCGTAATCCTGAGGGCTGTTTGCTTTTCCTTGGGATCGCGACTGTCTTGCGTAGCATTCTGCGTATTGCGTAACATTCATTAGGCAACAGGCGCCGAATGTTACCCTATACATTATACTTTTAGGAGATTAGTGGTCTTTATTGCCTCAATATCAGTTTACTTTGCTTATCGCTTTCACCAACACCTCGTCACGGCAAGGATGTGGACGTGCAAGCTGTAGCAGTATCTTCTTTGTCATTGTCTGTAAAGAAATGGGAGAGCTAACGGAGATTACAGGAGAGGAAAATGATGGCAGTCATAGTTGAGTTCATGGGAAGTGGCATGTTATCACGAGAGCAGTTCGATGCTAAAGCCTCCCTCATGTTCATTCTGCGTTATCGACGCACTCACATCGCGAAATATCCCTGGACAGCTCAGACAGACAGACAGACAGACAGACAGACAGACAGACATAATGTAACTCGAAACACTCCCTCTGGTGTAATAGACTCCGCAAAGTGGCCGCATTCCAGTGGGATCATATGGGCTAATGACTGCCGCTTGATGCTAGTCCAAGAGATGATCTAACGCCTATGGCAGCTGGCTCAAATGAAAAAAAAAAAAAAGGAGAAGCTACATCAATTCCATTTACACCATATCTCTAACATCAACCCAATTACCTTAACTTCTCATCCTCTATCAAAGAAAAAAATAGAATAGAAGGACGGAGACGAAGAAGAAGAAATGGAGGAGGAGGAGGAGAAAATAAAACACAAACTACAGGGCTGCCAACATTGGAAACTAGTTGAGAGTGAGACTCCCATGGGCCAATGCTATAATTTAGGAGTCAAAATGAGTGAGATCAGTAGAAATGCATGCCAACGAAATAAAGTTTTAGAGTGAGAAAGGACCAAAATGAGTGAGTCTCTCGCTCAATGCGTGAGAGTTGGCAGCCCTGAAACTATGGATGTCAAGAACCACTTCCGGCACTATCATATTGCTGCTTCTCAACCAGGAAGAACGGATTTCGGTCAGGTCCCAGCCAAAATAAGATAGACTGAAAAGAACCTCATTATTGACTGAACTGATGTGATATTCATAATAGCGTCACATGAGAACCAGAAGAGCACTATTGAGTTGTAATATTTGAGCTTAAATGAAAAAGAAACAATCAATTTTCGTGTAATAAAAAGCTTATTCGATTTAAATCAAAAGTGGGTATAATATTGAACATTTTTTGAATATGAAAATAATTTAGAATTGACACCATAATGAAGAGAGGATCAAGCTCTACAATGTGATACCAATAATTCAATACCCCCCCCCCAAAAAAAAAAAAAAAAAAATTGATAATGCCCCTCTGGTTCTCATTCGGGTTACTATTATCGTTAAATTTAGAATCTTAATGGTCGAAGAAGAAATTTTACATATATTACACAATGTTATCTTTTATGTATTTGCCATGTTGATTATTTTGAGATGGATTCCTTTGATTTATTTTTTTTCCAAATTATTCCAGGGCCACCAGTGGACATCAAACTCGGCGTGTACATCGAGAGCCTGGGCGCCATCAGGGAGGCCACGATGGTAAAAGAGACGTGTAAACGTCATTGAACGTGTATTCGAAAGATGACCGTTACTATAGAAATTCTCACTCTCGTTTAAAGCATCATATATAGATAATTTGGCGTTTCCATGAGCGATATACTGTCAGATCTGCCTTTATAGCGGCCACTGAAAAATCTCCCTACAGAAAAGCCACGTAAACAGACCCTGTGTGTAGCGGCCACCAATTTTGTTTCCGGTGGTAGATTTTAACTTTAACCTGTGTATGGCGGCCACAGACCCAAACGTGTTTTTTCTGCTTCGCAGTCGTGTCGGTCATTCGTGGCCAACATATCAGGGATTGCCACTGCATTCATCGACCATTCATGAACAATAATGAACTCGTGAAAAAATGCTTGCTGTATGCACGCTCCTGTGTAATAAAATATCTCCATCGACAACAGCATTGCTCTATGCACAAAACACAGATACATATATACGGTACATGTAAAATGTACTTATAACTACCTATTCAAAGACAATGCATCCTATAATATAGGTTTTCCCGGCCAATTTCGCACTTTTGTTAGTCCAATTCCTAATTGCTGCATTACTATTAAAATTAGCAAAATTTAGTGTAGATGACATGTTTGGTATTTCAATTTTGTTTATTGTTTTGCAAGCGTCATAACATTTCATATTTTCGTATCCATTTTAGAGATTTTGGCAAGAGTTTTTTTTTTCCGTCAATGTGCTTATGAATCTTCCAGTCCGAAGATAGTGCATGTGGCCACAACTTATCTGGCCGTTGAGCGCTTTATTCCGAGTGTGTCGGCCATTTCTGGGGAAGTCAAGATTATGAGCATCAAATGTTCTTATAATTCTTTTTCTGTCTTCTTGAGAAATACGTCTGTATCTAACTTGTGCTGTAATGACTGTAAGAAGATGAAGTTAATCTGTAGTACTATTGGTACATGTAGGCCTAAAATGACATGTATGAAAGAAAGGGGGCGTTACAGAACAACAAACTCCATTTATATAGGGTCAAAAATATGATACTTTTACTGCTTAACAATGCGTGTATGAATCAAAAAGTCACATAGAAATACGCGTTTAAACGTTCTCACCTTTTCAAAAAAGAAATAACATGACGTTAGTTTGACTGAACATGTTTGGAATTTGACTGCCTATACCCGAAATTGAATGACTGAAATATACTATTTTCGGCCAGTGCTGGCGAATTTGAATGACTGAAGAGCACGTGCCAAACATGAATGCCCGTTTTAAGAATTCGAAAGGTACATGTGTAAATTTCGTTGATCGAAATGCTTAATAAATTGAACGAACAACTTGCAATTTTGAATGACAGAATGTGCAGTGACGAGGATTTTCGCAAATTGAATGAACCTTCTATCAAATGGACTGACAAAAGTGCGAAATTGGCCTGGAAAACCTATATTATGCGATAAGCACGAAATGTGACAAAACCTGTTTATGGCGGACAAATGTCTGTAACAGTCACTCTTTTCGTATCCATTTGATGGCCACTATACACAGGGCTGACTGTATTATGTTTGATTTAAAGCAAGAGGGTGAATCTGAGACTTTCTAAAGCTATATTGCGATGATTACTAATTTACTATCCTGAGGTGAGTGGTAACTGTCTCTATCACGAAATAACGAGTTTATATTCATGAAGAGCAATGATTATTGGATTAAGAATTTTGCGCTATGATAAGCATGAAGAGAAAGACAGAGATCTCAACACCAAAGCTGTTTATTGTCCTTTTTTATTAGAATTTTGCAGAGTATTTGGGAGGGATTTTTACTTGCGACGGTAATTGAGAGAAATATGTTATCAATTTCAACGGGAATGACTTTGTTCCTGAATCTATGAATTTATTTTAGATTGCAGCTTTATTTACGACCCTTTTTATCTGCGTTAGAGCACGAGCACGAACTTCTGAATTGATTGATGACAAATATACAACTTAGATTGGAATAGGGGTGATTTTGGAGACAGCGGTTTAAAACAACTTAAAAGCAATGACGTCTCGATTGAACGCAACTCTCCTTCCGGCGATTCATGATAATTTACGAACATGATTAGTTCATGAAGACCTCAGATCTCATATGATAAAATTTAATGAGGCCCAAGAGCTCGGAGATCTGATTTGCTAGTTGTCACGAGTCTTCGATTCTAGTTGTCCACAGTCATTATTTTACATCTGTATGTCCGGTATAATTGAGATATGCGTCAGTAAAGGAAATCTTCCGGTAAGATTCGTTTTCGTAGGTTCGTACATGATGCTGCGCCAGAAAGTTTCTGCAAGTAATTTTGCTAGATGAATGAAGTAGTGTCTCAGTTCTATTGCCTTTATGCCACCATTGCATAAAGCACAATGCCCCGGCGTATTTTGTAAATCGATGGATTTGGACGTACTCAAAAAATCTGTAAATGGCCTAATATCGAGGAAGTGGAGCCTACTTACTTTGTGCATCCGGTTCTTACCGATCCACAAAAGTGCGTACACCACTGCTGTTGCTGTTGTTGTTAAGTTATTTTTTTGGCGCTTCTCAGTTCGAACTGACACCACTGCTTCTTTAACACCACTGCTGTTAGGATAATGTCTCTTTTAAATGATACCTGTATCAGAGTACCAAAATGTGACGTCATAGCCATTTATCGCCATGTAAAGCTGTTTTTATAAACAACTTGGCACCTGCGCAACTTGTTCCTAAGCTATAACGAAAGACTCTTAGATTATCTTTATGGTACTCTATAATATTATGTTGAGTGCATTTGCTCTTTCGTGACAGGAATTTTCCCTAACGATGTACTTCCGCGAGCAATGGGTAGATCCGCGCTTGGCCCACAACAAGACCGAGCCTGAATTCTATGTGGCCAGGGCGGGGGACATTCTCTGGTCCCCCGACCTTTTCTTCCTGTACGAGAAGAACGGAAGAGAACATGACGTCACCCTCCCAAATATCGTCATAAAAGTCTTTCCTGACGGTCGGGTCTTCCGCAGTACCAGGTAATGAAATGTAAAAGGGAGAAAGTCGAGTAAAGGTATAATGATGATGACATACTATCATTATATTTGCATAATTACAACTGAATTTTTTAATGCTGATTTATGTTTTTTTTTGTGTAATTTTGACTTTGTTTCTAAGTTTGACGTTTTGATTTGAAGCTGCTCTTTAAGAGGGCCCTGCAATAATTATCTACCCCGCGCAGCCATCCAGACATGGGGTCAAAGTACAATGTCAAAAGGGACGTAATGGCTTAAATGTCTCGTCCAGGGATGCGCACCAATGATCTCGTCTTGGAGTCCTGGTAATCACCCACCATAACACCCAGCGTTTCTTATATCAAGGTGTTCTTAATGAACCTCGCATCGTGAATCAACATTGGTTACTAATTTGCATTCACTGTAATGTAATGGAGGAAGATAGCCATCAGCAAGGCCATCCTACGAATTTGCTATATTATCCAGTTATATCATATTTCCACTTTTTCATCAGTATCATTTCAAACATTTCGTAGGCAACATTAAACTTAACGAGAGATAGTGGCGGGATTGCAATAGAATACAAAAACTTGCATTAGAAATGTTATCAGGGTAATAATAATGATAATAATTATAGACACGCTTTCTTACGATAAAAAAATGTAACAAGTTTCTATCATCATGGACTATACATTAATGTTTTGAAGAGATGAAAATATTATTTTTATATTTAGCAGTTTTTTCTTTAAAGTTATCGTATTTTTATTTTGTTAAAAGGGAAGGGGCTGAAAATCTTTTCCCCCTAATCGTCACGGCAATTCATCCGCTTCAAAAGAATCGATATCTTTATTCTGCAAGTTCAATATTTGATTTCAAGGATTGGGTTACACAGTACGTTTATGACTATGTCTTTTTTTTTCTGTGCCGAAAGCATTAGTATTAAAAACAAACACAAACGTAAGGACACACACACACACACACACACACACACACACACACACACACACACACACATTTACACATACAAAAAGCACGTCTATTGTAAGAGATACACATATACAGGGAACATTAGAAATAACATGTAACCTCAATATTGGTTTAATATCAGTATCTCCCTTTGTTTAACGTCATGTGTAATCATCCTCGTTTCCTTCTTCTTTATCTTGGTTTAATTTTTTTCACAACCATAACTGCGACTACTACCACTACCTCTACTACTACTACTACTACTACTACTACTACTACTACTACTACTATTTCTATTACAGCTGTACTACTACTTTTACTACTACTGCTACTACTACTATTACTACTAGGACCTACTACTATCCTATTCCTATGACTACTACTACTAGTACTACTGCTGCTACTGCTACTACTACTACTACTACTACTACAACTATCACTACTGCTATTACTATTACATCTACTACTGAAGTTGTGCACTGTTTCTTCTTTATCCTACTCCTTTTCCTTGTGTCTATATTCCTTTTTCTGTGTTCACAATGTCTCTCATATTGCTCTCCTCTCTTCGTTCTCCCTAGGTTGAGCATCACTGCGGCTTGCTACATGGATCTCCACCGCTTCCCGTTCGATGCCCAGATATGCACCCTGAATACCATGAGCTGTGAGTATAATAGAAAGAATGTTCATTATGACGTAAGGCATGTCACGTGATAGCTGGTAATTGGAGTCATCATCATTATGCACCTCAGCATGAGGTCCGACCATGGATGGGGCTATGTTAGGGAGGACGGGACGTTAGTTTCTTTAAAGGTATGGTAGCCGTCATTACGAGAACACAAAATGAGTACATGTGGAGTATCTTCAGGCACTTATTTCACATCTAAACAAGATCATTATCTTGAAGAAGAAAGTGTTTAGTTGTGTGTGTGTGTGTGTGTGTGTGTGTGTGTATGTGTGTCTTAAGAATGGCGACATTTTTGTCTAAAATCTCACGAGCAGCGTTTGGAAACCAACACCAAAATATGACAAACTTTTTCTTCTATTTTAGTCTTTAGTGAATACAAAGCAGCAAAATTGTACAGAAAAAGCAACTGACTGCTTGTTCGTTTGTTTTTGTATGTATTTTAAAAGAAAACGTCTACACCGAAGTTTCATTATATCGATATCATATCTATACGGAGGTCATAAAACGAAAAGTAATTACAATAACGCCATGTAAAACTTTGTCAATCATTTATGCAAGTTGTGTACTATCCAAAGCACTGCATTTTTGCCTATTTCCGATCCACAAATTAATAATGAAAACGCCGTTGGATATAGTATTGCACTGTTTCAAGAAATTATGCATGTTTACAACCTAACATTGTCAGGAAACCTCCGACCAAATTCAAATGTCCGATACTGACTGCATTGTACCACCGAAAAAAAAAATGCTTGTTATTGCTTGTTATTGTTTTTATAGTTATATGTGTTACAGTTTCAGTCCGCAGAATCTCACTCGTTGAGTATCAATCTGCCTCAAGAGTATCAACTGTACATTTGCACATTTGCTAACAGCCTTTTCTCGTGAGTGTCTCGTGAGTGATTTTTCTTCTATTGTCGAGATAGATTGCAAATGAAAACAAGTTAAAACACCTCCGCTTCGTCAGACCAAGTTTGGAGATGACGCATGGACATTAGTGGTGGACAAACTTCAGTTTGTGACACATTCCAGTGTCAGGTGCTTAATGTATGTTTCATGAGTCAAGTCCGTCAACAATCATCTCAACATTCCAAACAAACAGAAAAAATGATAAATTCTGATGTTGCCACCTGCCATTAATCTGTTACACATAACAATGGACGTTTATCAGAAAATCAATACAGTAACGAAGTGACGTGGCACCACCTTTTGTTATAGCTTGGGTTTGAAACAGGTGCGAGAGTGGTTGACAACAACAGTGTTTGCAGACCGGGGCAAGTGAGGTTGTTTGAACCAGTGTCCATGGCGATGCCCGAGACATCACTGTGGTACTCCATTGAGAAGTCGCACGAACGCGGGTATAGGAAAACAAAGTTTAGTTGGTGACACATTCCAGTGACAGGTGCTCAATGTATGTTTCACGAAATCAAGTCCGTCAACAATCATCCTAAACATTCCAAACAAACAGAAAAATTATAAATTCTGATGTCGCCACCTGCCATTAATTTGCTACAAACAATGGACGTTAAACTGTCAATCGATAAAGTACCGGTATTGAAGGAATAGTGTCACAGTCTTTTGTTCACCAATAATTTAAGCATTACAAACACACAGAAAATAATAGATTCTGATGTCGCCACTTGCCATTAATTTACTACAAACAATGTCAGTCAATGAAGTACCGGAGTGATAGTGTTATACAGTTTTTTTTTTTTTAAAGCTTGTTGGAACCAAGCTTAGCAACAGCAGTTTTCATATTTCGGAACCAGGTGCGAGCAAACTGATGGCTTAGCAACAGCAGATTTTCATATTTAAACGCGTTTCTAGACGGGGCCCAGATGAAGTTATTTGAAACCAGTTTCCATTGCTATAAATGACCATTCCAGTGACAGGTGCTCAGATGCTTCACGAAATCAAGTCCGTCAGGAGTGATCCCAAACAAGCAAGCAAACAAACAAACAAACAAACAAACAAATATTTCAATGTCACCACCTTTCATTGGGTTGCAACCAACAATGGACGGTAAACTGTCGATTAGCAACTAGCAAAATAAGCAACACTAAAATAGATCGCAAAACAACATTGAAACTTAATGATAGTCGGCACATGAACCCATCCCTGCAATGCATGAAGCGATGCTTTGAATGAACCGGTTGAGAATTTTCATTTGTAGTAAAGAATTCGTATTTATTTTCATTCCGCAGTTTACATTGTCAGGACACATTTCTGAATTAAGCCAAAGCAAGGTCTGAATATGAGGTCAGCGATTTAATTCATGTTATATAGTTTCAAACAAACAGAACGATTTTGGAAATTAGGGGAGTTGTGGAGGTTGTAAATGAAGCGTGTATATTACCATGATTACTAACGCAGTGGATATACTGTCCAGAAGGTGTGAAAATGATTTATGCTATAACATACTGTTGGATAGTGTACCATATTCACTTTTATGAACTCTTTGTGGAAGAGCCCTGTAGAGAATTAAAGAAATAGACAGAGAAAAAAAAAGTACAATATAAATGTACACACACACACACACACACACACACACACACACACACACACACACACACACAGGCACAAACACAAACACTCATACAATGAACAGACATGAAAATTTCTCAAGAGAACAAACAACCTTGGAGTTTTTAACCTAATGCTTTTAGGAGTGCCAATGAAAAAAAAAAATAGAAATTGCCCGTATGGCCTTGCCAATATCATAATCGAACAAGTAAATTCTTGATGGGCTAGCACATGACATTGATATTGGAAGTTGAATGATGCCACCATAGGAGTCGAGCGTCGTGAGATATTGTGCAGACTGTCTTTTTTCATCTAGAAGTATTTATGCGACTCGTTAAGAAAGAAATTTTCACTCCCCTTTGTATAGCATTTTCAATTATAGAATAATTACTGCCATCTTTAATGTGACCAGCTGTACTGTACAGCAAGCAGGCATTCAATCACTTCGTTGCTCGATCTCACTGTATATATATCCATGATCAATTGAACCTCCTTGTTTTAAATCATGACACGTTGTGTAGGCCTACCTGGATTTTGTTAAATAAGGTTAACATATACCAAAATGAAAAGAGAACAGACAAGATATTGCATCCCTTTCTGATTCAGGATTAGGGACTAAAGCTCCCGAAAGGGTCTGTGGTAATTTGTTTCTTTTTATAAATCCTTTTAAATAGTTTCATTACACTCAATATATCCAATTGGACACCCTTTAAAGATGTTAGGTAGTAAGTTATCTGTGGGAATCAGTGGGAATGCTGGGGATGATTGTTCCAATCCTTGTGTGATTCATTTAAGAGTACATTATATAATTATATCTATCGTTGTGTGAAAATTATTTGTTTCAGAATGGTCTCATATTCAAGTATATGAGCAGTTTACCGTTAACGATCGCCCCGTCACTGTACAGGCATGCTAATCTAGAAACATCAAATTGCACATTACGTGAATATGAGACCATTCTGAAGCAAATAATTTTCACACAATAGATATATGTACTCTTAAATGAATCCCACAAGGATTGGAACAATCATCCCCCAGCATTCCCACTGATTCCCACTGATCAGTTACTAGCCATCCCCTTTAAAACATTGGAACTTAACAGCTGTTGTATATGCAACACGTATACATAGAAATTAGCTCTTCTATTCATGATTGAGCAAGTCCAATTATGATATCAACATTGATCCACCAGAACTCACCCAACACAATCAATATGAGGCTAAATCAATTAAACAGAGAACACTGTTTCTTCACACTGAAAATCATTAGATTTCGATCCAATGTCCTGCCCTGTTGCACAGAATATCAATTATCAGCCGCCAGCACTCACAAAAATGATAGTCTACTACGTTGATTACAATGAAGCAGACGTAATAGAAATACCAATATCATTGTACAATGTAGGGCACTACGTGTACCAATACATATAGGGAAATATTATCCTGACAATCGGAAATAGCCTAAGATCGGTTCGTTGGGTCATATAAAGCAGGCGCGTTTATTCTAGAATGTAAATGATAATAGTCGTCCGTAGAGTTTCGGAAGGCGGACGAAATCGGCTTTATCATCCCTCATCAGTATCACTGTGCCTCAATGGCGTAGCGCACGCGGTCAGTGTATCCGAACGAAAATAATCATAACAAGCGATAATAATGTCAAGGCTCGCAGACGACTATAGAGAAAGACACATGTTGAACGTTAAAGGGAAAGGAGGGACGAAAGGTGAGAAGAGATGATAGCAACGGATTGATATGTGACATAAACACCAGGAATTTCGTGAATGAAGCTGGAGAAAACGTTCAAGACAACACATTTTTCCTTTCAAGACAACACTTGCATAGGTAAAACAAGTACGAAGATATAGGCTTTTGGAAAGGTAAAACAAGGAAGAAGATATAAGTGAACTTATAAAGCCCAAACGTATTGACATTTCCAAGGCCCAAGGAGGGCAGAGGGGGCAATATAATTCATTCATCATTTTGATGTTTCACTGTCATTAACGACCCGTGGGTAGAACAACATAACTCTTAATGAAACCACCTTTGAACTCTCTCAAGGTCACCTATTGGGAACGCTTTTAACCACAATACAGAAATGAATAGAAAATAATATATGTTACAAAATTGTTTATCTTTGTTTCATTATTATCATTTTGATGTATTATTGCCATAATGTATGGCACATGCTTATGGCAACTCAAGCTGTACATGACCCCACCTTTGGGGGCGCTATTTACAATAATATAAAGAAATTTATGAGGCACATTATGCTCTGTTTGAGATAGGTACATTCATGTCATATTTCATATCTCCATAGTATTGGGAATCTTGAGAGTGGAAGAGTGAAAAAGAGGGGATAGACGCATTTGATTACGTAACCAAACTCTTCTCTTCCCCTCTCTCTCTCACACATACAAAAGAAGCTGGCACATACACACACATACACATAATATGGAAAGATATAGATAGATAGATAGATAGATAGATAGATAGATAGATAGATAGATAGATATATAGATAGATAGATAGGTAGGTAGATAGATACATAGATAGCTATATTGATTGATTGATAGCTATATTGATTGATTGATTGGTTGATTGATTGATTGATTGATTGATTGATTGATTGATTGATTGATTGATTGATGGATGGTTGATTGATTGATTGATTGATTGATTGATTGATGGATGGATGGATGGATGGAAGATGGATGGATGATGGATGGATTGATCGATATAAACAGAAACACGAAAAAAGGGAGAGAGAGAAAGCAGCAGAGAGCAGATAATAAAGTGAAAATTAACATTCTTTTGACTGGATATCAGGAAAGGAAAGATTTTGGAAGTAAAAAGACGGAGATTTTCTGGCCTTTGGCAACATCAGGGCAGAGGAGCGTTATAGACTGTCGCCATAAAAAAGTTGTACAATTTGTATATCCTAGAATGACGGCAAACAATTTGCCGGTGGATTGACGTTGATGAAGCTTTATTGTGTCTCGCCGTTCAGTAATGACTTCCCAACCCCAAACTGGGGAGCTGTTTTCCGGTCCTCAAAGGGTGGTGATCGTATACTAAATGAGAAGAGGGGGGTTGGGCGTATAAGGACCAAAAATGATGAAGAAACAAGATGCTGCGACATCAAACAGCAATACCAGCACATCACCCAGCAAGCAAGATGATGTACTTGCGTGCATTCATATTGAGGGAACCAAGAAGCTACATTGTGTTTGGGAAAAATCCCCCCCCCCCCCCAATGCAGTAATGATCAAATCAACCATCTTAGATGATGGAAGTGCTCAGTCTCAAGTGAAGATTCAACCCTTCCCCTCCCCCGTCTCTCTCCCTCTCTTTCCCCTTCCTTTTTTTCTTTTATCTGTAAATGTTCATATTTTCCTTATCTTCATTTTCGAGAGGAAAGCTAAAGTGCTAATCATTCATTACCACAATCACCACAATAATCATCATGATGAACGTACGTGTTGACCTGAATCAATGTAATTTGCCTGTACTGTACCTCATCATGTAATGTTGACTTTATGAGTTTTTAGGCTTTACTCCAATAATAACGAGTTATGATATGCGAAATACATCATTAACTATGAAATACCTTTGTTGACTGAAATCATATAAATTTAGTGATTGCTGCATTGGTCTTCTCACCTAGCTGTTCGAATTTAATGACATTATTTTGGTATGTGACAATATACGTATTGTGCATAATCTCTGCAAGGTACAAAATCAATCAAATTACTGGAAGATAGATATATAGGTCCAACATGTAGGACCTAATGTAATAAATTTTAAAATTCCAGACAGCTATCCGATCACGCATCTACAACTTTACATCGGTGATGAGGACGTCGATGTAGAGGCAGGCCTCAGCATTCCCAGCTTCAAGATGACGAAAATCGAAACGACGAACATCACCGTCCCATACTCCACGGGTACGTTGTCCTTGTCTGTTTGTCACATGACTAGAACATGACTAGAGGACCCCCCCCCCCCACACACACACACAAACACACAAGCTCACATCTATACGCTCACCCACACATACACGCGCGCGCGCACGCGCACACACAAACACCTACATACATACACAGCACACGCACAATCTAATTCTGACTTGTTTTACATCTAATCAATATTTTCTTTCCCTCCTTTCCCGATCACTGGGTTCCGGTCAGTCGCAAAATGCATGTTATCCACTGAAAACGTGCATGCGTTTTTATTCTTTTATCATCGATGATTTATTCATTAATTTGTCACGGTACTTACATCCAGATTTGAAAACACTTCACATTTTTTTTTTAAATGTCTAGATATTAATGTATAATTTACTGTTTGTCGTTTTGCTATTCTATTAAATTTTCCCGTCGGTGCAAAAACGTTGAACTGACATGGTATAATTTCATGTTTGCTTGTAGTTTTCTTTAGTCGGTGATTGCTTTTCCGCCAGTTACGTTGATGATCTAATAAAATTTTCACCTTTCTCTTGCTTCCAATTTGACGTTGAGTTTGCACTATATAGACATGTAAGGTGAATGGTGTTGCACACATTGGGTTTTGGGAGCATAAATACTGATCGATAACCATTAATTTATTTTAGGCCTTTGAAATGTTTTGCGGTTAGCTAATGACTGTCATTTTTTTAACAACACCCTTCCTTTCATGCATAATCCCGCCACATTTGGTCCCATAACCTTCTGCATTGATGAAAATTAAAATAACCAACCTTTATCCCTGTACCCGTTCTGCACTTTTGTCTTGATCCCTTCCCTCACAAATCAGTGTGACAGCACACTAGAAAAACAAAAACAAAAGTTGAACAAACAAACAACATAAACACGACGATTCCAAGGTGAGAAACGTGTTTCCATGGTTACAATGCACCAAACGACTCTCCTCCCCTATTTTATGCCCATCTGTCGACGCGAGCAATTACCTTGATGGTAACATTACTGCCAAAAGTAAGCCGTGCGCGACATGAATGTGAAAAAGATGACGCTAACGAGCAGACAGCGAGCCGGACAGCGACGTGTCTTGCTGATGATAGCTTACCATCCCGTATCCTCGCGATGCACGGAAGGGCCAATACGCGATTTGGCGGCTCTACTTAATGTTATATTCAAAGTGGAAGTAGAAACCACGGCCGTTCCTGAAATGTGGAACGCTCCTGGCAACGATATTTCGGTTCGACACGCACGCCATAGGCTAGAAGGGAATTTACCCCCACACTTATATTGAAGGGAAAGGGATAGAATGATAACATACTTGCCGAAATTAGTCCAGCACACTTTGAAGTATCACAATAGCGACTCGAAATTTAATACCCTGAGTAGAATAATGTCGGTCAATGATTGCGACGTAACTTTCGGTGAATTCCTCATCACTTTGCTCTGTGCTCGATTCTCACAATAATTTTCTTAAGAAAAAATTGGACTGATTCCCCACTGTCTGATTGTAGTGGAAATTGTGTTTACGCTTTCCTCGACGATTGTCGTTGGTCGCAATATCACAGACGACCATTCTATGCAGTGCCTAAATAGCGTCAAGCTCTTCCGATTGTCTAATGATTTCAATCTAATTCCATTTATTTTCATTCTCATTTTCATCCAACGAAACATAACATGGAAATAATCAGGAATCATATCATGAATATAATATATACATCAGAAAGTGTGAAAAATAACGATATGAGCTTTTGTCCAATGTCACGTGAAGATGAATAGACAAGATGCTTGCACTGATCTCCCTCTGACATTGCAGGTCAGAGATTTTCTTAAAATTGGCGCAAATTCACAAGGGTATAAGGCGAATGCTCATCGCAGAGGGTGAGACCGGGCATGCCGTCCATGGAAACACGTTTAACACTGCAGGATGAGATGGAAGAGGGAAAAAATCTGGGAAGGGAATTAAGGGACTTGGAGGGATGGAGAAACGTTTTTGGGAGATGATAGTGACACCCCTTCACTCCTCTTTTTCGGGGCCATTTCTTCATCCCGGGACCCCTGAAGCAGGGAACTTTAGTCTGGCTACCGTGAAGTTCCACTTCCAGCGGCAGATGCAGTCTTTTCTCCTCACCGTCTACATCCCGAGTATCCTGCTGGTCACCGTGGCCTGGCTCTCCTTCTGCATTGACGCCCAGGCGGCTCCGGCCCGCGTCTCACTCGGCATCACCACCGTGCTCACCATCACTACCATGACGGCCGGTATCCAGGAGTCACTCCCTGTGGTCACCTACGCCAAGGTAAAAAATAATGACAACAACAACAAAAACAACAAAAGAGTGAACGGGAAGTGATCAGGAGCATGATCTTTAAAGGCGAATTTACCCCCAAACATAATATTGTGGACTATAATATGAATATTTTAAAATTTTTCAGCGTATAATACATGTATTATAATGAAGAACACTTACCTCTTTCAGAAAGCAAGGGGAATATAACCCTATTACCCTTTGACATACGTAAAGGGTAATATTCCCCCTAGTGAAGGGAATACGTACAATATCATGAAATACAAAAATGAAATTTGATGTGAAATCACGAATTGTTGTAGTCGTCTTATCCAGCTATGACGGCACATGGATTGAACGAAAACGTTGAAAATCTTAACTTTTGATCGGATCGTCTGATTTTACACAAGCTTCGATCCCTGATTGTGTACGACCTGTATTATCTGCATCCACTGAATCCATATTTTGAGTAAATTCCCCTTTGAAGGAGGTGTAAAGGACTGCTTTAGATTATCTTATTAATATAACGAGTAACACAATAATGATCTATACGTCATTCTAGTTTATATTGTGTTTGACTCTTCGACCAGCACGACTTACGGAAGCACATCAACTACTGAGACATAATATTATGTATGATGTATGTACATGTATAATAGAGAGCAATATTGTCGTTTTTGTAGGTTTTGAAAATGTCTATTGATAGTATAGGTTCGTTAGTTTATTGGTATTCGATTGACTTAGATTTTGACTATGGCGCATTTTGTAAACATATTTATCACAAACTTCCCTCAGCATCTTTTTTTGCATCTACGTATTGTGCCACAGTATTATCATTATTATCATTATTTGGAATGATTCACAATTAACATAATTATGGTTGAAGATTTTGTCTCATTTTCGATATTTATTTTCCCCCCGCTTTCCAGGCAATCGATATATGGCTGGCTGCGTGTCTTGTCTTCGTGTTCGTTGCCTTGTTAGAATACGCCTTGGCCAACTATCTTCTCCTGCTGCAGGTAACGGCTCTATACCCATGTGTTGTTGATGTTGTTGTTTCTTGTATTTGGCTTTGTTCTGTTTTTAAAGACTCAAAATCAGCCCATGCATTGATGCCCAATCCATTAATCCCTTTGCAAAATGTCAGCGCGGCGCAGTCTCGACGTCGAATGTTAATAAGGAGACTTGACTTGGACAATACTAGGAGGGATGTTTTTAGAATAATATGCCACTGTCTTCTTGAGTATCCGTTACTCAGTAAGAGGAGAAGGCAATATCCTGTGATATTCATACCATCCTTTCAATCATTAACCGTCCAGCAGGAGTTGTGAGTCCTACAATGGACAATGTTATTGACATCGGACACAGCGAAAGGTGTGCGTTTGTCGGTAGGCCTACACACATGAGCAGATTTATGAGTTACAGAAAATGTAATGTTCATATACTACATTCAAGAATTGTATCCTTTTATTGCAGAATTTTATTGTCGAATTGAAATGATGAAATCGTGATTATTGGCACCTTTTTGCCGACGTGATGTCCATTCTATATAACAGATGGCTCAATTAGGTGACATTTGTAATGAGGTTGGGAGGCAGCGGCGTTGACAATGACAAGTCTGAATTATACCTTCAAAATGAATTTTTCGATTCGCTTGATAGTTCATTTCTTGCCTGCTTGGCTTGGGCGTGTTATTCTATATTCGGCCGAGAATAGTGACATCGTGTGCGATAATTGCGTTCGTGTTTCTCCATGTTTCGGACAACAACAAATTTTGCGTTTGTAATCATGTCTCTGAAACGCGTTTTTAATCGTAAATAGATAGTTAAGAGCCGTTCAAGACGCTGAAGTTAATACAAGGTCAAGCTAAATAGGGTCCAACACAACAATCGCGTTTCTTAAAACTGTTTAGCGCGCCAAAGGACGCCCATACAGTCGAACACAGACAAAATAATCCGGATCACCAAATATGAATGAGAATAGTGCTATTTCATAGCGTGAATGTGGTTCAAGGTGTAAAAGAATGATGATTATCATGATAATGAGAATGATGATGATAATAATAATCATAGTAAAAGTAATAATGATAATTGGCTATGACAGTGATAGTACACGATAATGATGTTTCAAACGAGTTCTTTTTGAAGTCTGAAACCTCTTCCAATCGTTGAACATGACAATAATATGTATGCGTGTTTATCTGTTTATTGTATGTGTAGGACTCACGTCGTCCTATGATAAATTTCCTCTGTCGTTACATATCCAATATGACAGCAATGTCAAACTGCTTGCCGAGAACAACGACGATATCAGCACTGATACCTCCCTCCCGAGAATAATCATCCGTCATGATTTAGTACATAGTAATGACGTCAAAATATCAGAGTGTAGTACATGTCATATAAATTCCAGCATTTCTCAACCCGCTCTTAAAACGGTTAAAGAAGTGTTAAACAGTTGAGGAGAGACTATTAAAACACCCAGACGGAAAAGAAGAAGATATACTAGTATAGTGGAAATGGGTTGCCTTATTGTGTCGCATAGATAATAACAATGTGTATTATGATAAAAATGAGGAGGTACTTGGTGGTGATGATGATTACACCTGCCAGCATGGGGATTAAACATCAGAAGTTCTGCTTATGATAAGATGTGTCAATTAGCTGTTTCTTCTCAATGGTCAATAGGCCTACATGGAGATAAGAAGTGGTTGAACTTGTGAAACACGGAGAATTCTCCAAACATTTACACAATTGTCATGCCTCCTGCGTGACCCCCGGTTTTATCTATACTATAGTTTGCGTCTCGTTGTTTTCCCTCGACAAAATAAAGGCCAAGCGAGAAGAGAGACGCAAGGCACGGGCTGCCACCGAGTGTTCTCTGACCAGCGACCGGGACAGTCCCCTGTCCAAGAAGTCCGGATTGGACGAGGAACAGTTGAGTAGGTACCAGACCCAGTACTTTTCTCCGGGAGGCAAGGGGGACAACATGTCCGGCGCTGGACACTGCGAGGAGAACCCACCCATGGTGTACGGCGAGGAGATGCACTGGACATCGGGTCAACTCGACCGACTGGCCAGATACGTCTACCCGATGCTTTTTCTCATTTTCAACCTGGTGTACTGGCCAGTTTGCATTTGGGTAAAATAGTTTAGGATGATGATGGTGATGAGGAGGAGGAGGAGGAGGAGGAGGAGGCGGAAAAGGTGGTGGTGAGAGTTCACCTCCAGAAATTGTTTCGAGACCGAAAATTCAAGAGGTCAAAAATTAATGCTGTCTTTAAGATTTCTTACAAGGATTACAAAAGTACAAACTGTCCAAATCTCAAGTATTCGATGGTACGCGCCAATTATCATTGGAGTAATTCAGCACATATATCTCTCTATTTCTAAGAGTTTACAGGGGCTCAGAGATGATAATCTGATTTTGAAGGTCATGCATGGTCTCGCGATGAACGATAATCGGTCCAATTTCAGATCTAGTACTGACGAAAATAAAACAATGTCTAATCTTGTCGAACGCTCATTGGACTTCCGAAGTTTTCTTTCTTTCTTTCTCTCTGTGCATTGACACATGCAATTGATAGCTCAAATATTATACACAAATACCCAGTGGTGCTACATCCATCTGTTAGTAATTTGAGAATATGAGTCTGTGTTTTGCCCCAATTTTAGTATCATAGCAAAATTGCTGACGTTTGACGCACGAGAGCACGGTGAAATCGTAAAAAAAAAAAATGGAACATTAATTTGCTGCGGTGAGTGAAGTGGTTGTTTGTGGTATTGGTATTGGTCGGTATTCTACAGCTTGTGCCGTCAGCGCTGTATGCTTCGAATACGGGAAGACGTCATTACAACAACATAAAAGGATATAAGAGCGAATGCAACGAAATGAGAGCGCTAGACCAAGCGGTGAATACCAAGACTTTCCTAAGTCGTGATTTTCATTATTTGAAACTATCAAATTAATGTAGAAAGATAATGATGCCAATCGGTGATTTATTTGCCATATATTATCATTTCATACGGATTGTTTCTATTTGTTTTTGTCCGTCTGTTTCTTTGATTAACTTAATTGAAAAGTGTGTGAATGAAATGATGAAAAGTCAAGTATTAAGCCGTATGCATCTTATTAATATTGTCTGAAAGATTATTTGCAGTTGAAACTAAGCATTTCCTTTGAAAATGTTTTGCCTTATTTCATGGATTTGCGAAAGTGGCCGTGTTCGTTGCTCTCAAGATTTTCTTCTCCATGCGTCTTGCTGTCCAATCAGAAGATGGCACTATCAGCAAATATGTAAAAGACATTATACAAGGCAACTGACAGCAAATTGAATGTAAATGTAAATGCATGTGAGCTGCTGTGCGTAGGAACATGCAATCTCAATGTCGGTGAATTGCATAATCACATGTACATGACATGGTAAGATCGTCATTGGGCATGAGGGGTTAACTCATCAAAACGACGAGCTAATGAACTGCATGAGAGATTGCTGCATCAAATCAGAGTTTCTTTGAGGATCAAACAAATGGCTTTATAGTGAAAGGTATTTCAGTTTCATCATTTTGCAGCTTTAAAATACAAAAACAAAGTTTGGTATGGCTGCGATCGGACGTATGGTGGTTGGCTGAATGTATTCATTACGTCATCAAACGATATAATGTGTATAGATCTATAGATTCACCCATGAGAATGGTTGAAGCCTTTAGTATTCAGCACTTTTATTTTCAATTTCATGCAGCTTGAATCTTGTTCCTTTGTGTCGCATGTTGTAGAATGATACGACAAATTCATAAGAGCAATTATTTGAATTTCCTTTGTAAGCTTTGACGCAGTTTCATTCACAGTATCATTCATTATTAAATCTGTTGTTTGAGTTTTTTGTTTTGCTAAAAACAAAGCACACGAACGAAGATGTTTTAACGAGAGGAGAGCATGTAAACATCGAGTTTTTTTTTGACTGTGACTACCAGTGTCTAGGAAACGTAATAAGATGTTGGTAGCTCAAGGGTTTCGAAATCATGTTGCCATGACTACGTAACTGAGTGACAGACCTAATGTGTAGCTGATGAAATTTTCTCGCATTTTTTTTTTTTTTTTCCATTGAAGGTGCGCCTCCGAACCTTGTTCTGGCGTGAGTTTAGCCAGTCAGATTTCTTTCATGAATGGTTTTGTGTTTCACTGAATTACTGGCATATTGCATGAAGGTGGTGACGAAGAAAATGACATTGCGCATGCATGCACATTTCCAACAAACTTTAATATGTGCATTATTGGTCCTACGGGGGTCTACGAAAGACTATTTATAAGTACGACCATGATTAGGCCCTACACACAAGACCAATATTAATACGTATAAAGCTATATTCCGGAAGGTATTTGGTATAACGACAGTATAGGCCGATAACGTATGACCATACACACAAGACCATTACGCACGACCGTACTCATACAATGAACTGTCTACGTTGGACCTTCACGATGCCAAATAATACGTATGACAATTGTTATACATAGGAACATTGCTAAATTTACGTACCGATATACGACGATAATATACTTAATGTGGACCCCCTGAAAACCAACCTTTGGTTGATGAGGTGTTCCACCCCATGAGTGGAAAATGACACTTGAATTGAAATGAATTGAGGGGAATTGAACTGAATTGAACTGAACTGAATTGAATTGAATTGAATTGAATCGAATTGAATCAAATTGCATTGAATAAAATATACGTAACACCATAATATATCATGCAAATACGCAAAGTTGTCTATGTATTTATCAGAACTGTGTACGAGAGCACAGGACAAAACTTTTGATGCGTGTAGTTGATGCATTCTAATACTCATCAAAAGTTATGAAACTTATGTTCCCGTCGTTATATTTTACTGTCCAAATTTTAAGCAGTATCAGTTCTTCTCAGGCTCAATATTTTTCTTGCAGATATTATGTTATATGATATCTCTGGTATACATTTTTTTGCAGTTATGAGAAGCTGCTGTGAATGTTTTCGTAGTTTTATCTCAGGGTTGCTGGAATAGGAAATGAAGAGACCCATGCAGAACACAGAATGAAGAGACGATTATAATACAGGCACTATCAGTGGCTACGGGGATGGCAGTATATTCGCCTATCAAATTACTACTTTAAACTGGCGCATTAGCATCCAATCTTAGACGTAGCACTAAAAGTTCTGAGGATGCATGAGTCTGGAAAAAAAAATCGTTTGAGGACTGCATCCATCCTGTCATTGTCCGGACACAAACTGGCCAATGTACAGCAATTCAGCCAGTGTTCGAATAGACAAGGAGGTATAGTACTATACTATGCTCGCAAAGTCAGAACGTCTGTGGAATAACTGTGCTTATCGTAACTTTGGATAATTGCAAGAAATATGAAAATGAAGGAAAGCTGTGTAGTCAGCGTTCGTGATGTGTGGTGTGCCATAAGATAGCATGAGTGCCTTGGACAAAGGCTATTACTCAGTATAGGGCTCAAACCTGTAAATAAAATGGAATGTCCCAGACCCCTTCACAAAATCGTACCAAAGATACCAAAATAAATGAAGAAAAGAATTGATAAAAAATCAATAATGCAGTTTGGAAAAAAACTGAATAGCTGCAGATATTGAGTATAAATTCCTCTACAAACTGCATTTTGGTTGGAAGATGAAAGTTTTTATCATGGAATTTGAAGGGACTATATTTCATTGGGTTCATGTGCAGAAAATAGGTGATTTTTTGAGTGAAAAGAACTCGTAGTCTGGCTTTGTGGACCCTTGGACAGAGTTTGAGCTGAAGAAACCGCCTTGGGAATTTGATGGATGAAAGGGTATATCTCACTTATCCAGGTTAGTGAAGATGAAACACCTCATTTCTCCCAGCTATTTTACAGAATTTTATGGGGAATTATTTATCCGTGTGAGCCCTATACGTCTCCATGGTCTCTGGTTTGAAAAGGCTCTCTTGATGGGAGGTGCGTAGTCTCTACCCAGGTTGATGAATTGTTTCTTTTGACCCGCTGTCAATGCCCAAAGAAGTCAGTGTGTATTTCAGAGTAAGACAGCCTAAAACCGGGTATTGTCACCTGGCCATGTCTGTCAACTCGGTGTAATGAATGCCGGGCTATAATGCTGCTCAAAAGATTTAAGTTATTGTAACGTTAAACGTTATCATTAAAGCGTTGGAAAGATAATTAATATTGATGCTTGTGCTTATCACATTTGTATGTTTTTGCAATAAAATATTTTCAGTACATTGTTAACGCCATTCAATGTATCATTATTTTCTCATGAAATAACGAATACAGAATGTTGAGAATGGCAAAGAGTGTAAGTAAGGTGTGTGATTTGAATCACACGAACCCGGAGTTCAGGGGAGCGCTGTTGACTTTGGCCTAATAGGGATATTGAAAATGTAACCCTAGTACTACAGTATGTATACGCTTATCAAATACATAATTATTCTCGAACTTCCCAATAAAGCCGATTCGACTGGTGAGTAGGCCTATAATTATGTCGAAAATGGTCGACGTAATATACCTGTCAATCCCAGTTCGTTTCTTGATTAGGCCGTTGTAACATATTTGGTACGTATAGGCCTACAGCGAACCGCGAACTCCTATTGAACGTGTTAAACAACCACATAATTATACAGCAAATTAATTTAAGACAGAGTATTTAAGCATACGTTTACAGCGGAAAAGAAAATGAGTAGACGCATAATCTGTAATATGTACTTGTTCAAAATTGTTGTTATCGGAAAAGAGAGGCCCTCGTAAAAGACAAACGAAAGAGGATGTGGGCCTCTCAATAATGATGAAGATGGCGGCGATTACGTCATTGTTCAACAGCGCCCTCTTAAATCCCAAGTCCGTGTGCCTTTAAGGGGATATTAGTGTATCGGTTGAGGTGAGGATTCAGCTCTAAACTTTTTGCCATAACAGATACTATAAACCACTCTATGAAAAAAAAAGTTAAAGAACATAAGAGGAATTGAACGTTTATTTGATGAAAATCGGGTTTGAAATGGCTGGTGTATCCACAGGAATATGGTGAAACAGAGCAATCTAATAAAAGGTGGGCCCCACCTTTTATTAGGATCGCTTTGTTTTTAGATATCTTAGCCATTTTAAAACCAGTTTTCATCAAATCAACTTTGAATTCCTCCTGGAATTACAATTTCTTTCATATTATTTTCATAAGAGCCAGGTTTCTCATTATCTCACAAACCCTATCTCAACCGGAACTATACCATTCCTGTAACATGATGGCTATACATGATATTATTATATTCATCAAAATGAAATCACTGATGAAATAACCATCCACTAGTAAGGCCTTGTCAGAGCTGTATCTTTCCACATTGATTGCGAATTCACAGCTCTATCGGCTAAATATTCACGTTTTTTGAGGCAGTTCGGCATGTACTTCCTGATACCGCCTACATCCATTGCACTCAAATTCATTACATTTTGATTGCCGTAACGTCACAGCGGTTGTCAAATCAAAGAACTAGTAGACGCTCATGTGATTTGAAGTGTCTATACCCTCGTATCATCTATTCCGCAGAAAACTGAGAATGGGCCTATGATCTTTTAAAATATACACTCAGTTTTCAAACAGTTCTCATAACACAAGCAAAAACGTATACCTATTGTCATTTCAAAACATCCATCCATATCGCAGAAACTATACTTTATATCTAAACAGAGTTATACATTTTTGTGAGGAATAATAAGAAATATAAAGACACAGCCGGTAGAGAACGAATAATAAAGATGGGAAATGAAGCAAACGAACAGAGAGAGAGAGAGAAAATAATAAGAAGAATAATGTTTATGCCTCCGAGTATGGGCTTATACTTACATCTATGGTGCGCTTTTGGGTGTAAGGAGTCTTCACTATGTGTTTGTGTGTGTGTGGGGGGGGGGGGGGGAGGGAGGAGCGTATTTGCATTGACGTGATGTTGCGTGCACATAAAAGATAATAGGCGAGTCCTATCATAATGCTTGATACTAAGATCCCACAGTGAGATTTGTGTGTGCATGGAAGATTGTGAGTTCAGAGATGTGGGGGGGGGGGGGGAGGGGATGTTAACCATGGGAGACTCGCCTCTCTTCCACCACTGCAGACAAGAAGGGAGAAAACGTTTCGAATTCAAGTGGAACCCTTGCTCTCGATCGTCAAAGATTGAAAAAAAAAAGAAAGAAGAAGAAATAGATATAACACCTGAAAAATCCATCATGTCGAGATTAAGACTGCCAGACGAGCTGTCATCTTCCAGCTCATGGGAGCGGAGAGTGGGGTCAGGGAGGCGCGAATGGAACAGCAGTCCCAAGGAGTGGGGACGGCGTCTGTCACATGGGAAACATCTTCACACATCATGACTTATACTTAAAGGGGAACGTTCCTCTCAAATAGTTATTCGGTAAATGTAGTAATGTAATATTAGTGACACACATAGTGAAGTTTTGAGGAAAAGCGGACAATCAGTTCAAAAGCTATGATTTTTTTTTACAGTAAAACTTGGTCAAATCCACTACAATTAGTGATGTGACTGCAGGGCAGCCTGCGTCAAACAGATTTACGTTATTTTTCACTTCATAACGGAAGAGCACTTTAGTTACTTCTTTCAGAAGGCAGAGAATAACATTACCGTTATATCAGTTTCAAGTATACCTACAAGGAAAGTGCATTTTTCATCAAAAACAAATTGTCATTTCAATTACATTGTTTTCTTTATCGTTGCCGACTGTGACATCACGATTTATTGCAGTGTTTGTTTGTATTATCCAGTCATAACAACCTATGGAGTTAATTGAAACGTTAAAAATTCATACCTTTTGATCGAGTTTTCCGATTTTCCTCAAACTTCGCTGATGTGGTCTGACAACATTCCAGCATTTACTGGATTCACATATTTATTTAAGGCAGATTCCTCCTTCACATGTATAAGCCCAAAACATCTGCTCGCATGTGGTGCGACAAAGGCGGATCTACCTGCACCAGCGGCGATTCCCCTAATAGACCGCGCGATCTCCTCTTCGGCAGTCCAGCGTCAGGCGGCTGTAGGTCTTCCCCTTTCGATTTTTGATTTCTAAGTATAGTGTTCAATCCAGGTTTACCCCATGATGAACCGTGGCTTCAAGGGAAATGAAACCCAATGGATATATGCATGCATGATGGATTGAGTGAATGCAGCAATATCAGTAGAAAACATCAGCAAAAGTTTAAGGAACATCGGACAATCCGTTCAATAGTTATGAATCTTTAAAGTTTTGGTGCGCCATGAACGCTGGATGAGAAGACTGCAACATTTTAATTGTGACCCCATGGAAAACGATATAAAGAAAATATAAACATAATTTTACAAAATTTCAGGATTTTTTAGTTTTGTTAATGAAAAGTACACATTCCCTCGACTATATGCTACCAACAAAAGGTAAAAATCCCCCTGCTTTCTGAAAGAGTAAGTAAAGTGAAAATATGTTGAACTTTCTTTGCATTCCTTTTTCAATCGTTCCCCATATATCACGTCACAAAGTATCTTCTCAATCAGCCATGGTGGCACTGTTAACTTTAGATATGCATAACTTTCCACCTGATTGTCCAATTTTCCTGAAACTTTCACACAAGATAAGTGTTCTACCGGACTACATATACATTTGGGTTCACCCCGCCCCCTTCAAGGGCCTACAGAATATTACATACACGCTGTAAAGGCCGTGTCACACCAGCCTTGCGTGCGACTTGCAAAGAACAATTTTGACTACCCGGAGGTCCCCGTAGATATCCGCACATGACAGTACCTAGCATGTATCTCAAAAGTAGTCGCCCTGAGGTGCGCACGCAATTTTTTTTTCACCCGCAACCGTGTTTAGGCCCTGTCACACCTTTCCGGGCAAGCTACTCGGGCTTGTTATGTGTAGGGATTTTCTAGCATACCGGACAGTCCTGAGGGCGGAAAAGGTTTGTGCGAGTCAGCGCATGTGTCTTACTTGCTGGACGTGTTATACTTGCGAGTATACTGTGTGACCTTTGTACCAGTCGCGTGGGGGCTGACATCTTAGTGAAGGAATTCCTCTAATGGAATGGCTGAAATCTCACAGAATTTCATTATCTTGGCTGCGAAGTACCTGCGTGGGAATTGCCTGGGAAGTACTGCCGCTAAGGGTCTCCTACTGGCGTTCTGCGTGGACCTCTACGGGCATTCCCGCGACTCACCCGGAAAAAGTTTTGGTCATGCTCAAAACTTGGCTGCGGTTAAATCGGACTAGCGTGAGCACCTCCGGGCAACTACGCGCTAGATACTGTCAGGTGCGGACCAACTGCGGAGAGCTCCTTGGAGTAAATTTGTTTCCCTGCAAGTCAAGCCGCAGAAGTTCCCCCGTACGGTTAGCCTTTAAACAAGGCGACTCGCTCTGCGTGCCCCCGTATAGCGCGTTTACCCCACAAACCTGTTGGCCGGCGAGTGGAGCCACTCGCCGGCCAACAGGTTTGTGGGGTAAACGCGCTAAACGGGGGCACCCAGAGCAAGTCGCCTTGTTTAAAGGCTACCGTACGGTATGACAAGGCATGAATGAAAATTGCAAACATTCTTGTTCGCCCGCTGAAAATCTTCTACGTTCTGGAAACTACCTCCTCGCCACAAGCCCGCGTTATGGTGTGATACGGCCTTTAAGAAGAGAGCTCGCAGATATGCATTTAGAAAAGAATGAAAGATGAATTGTTATTGAAATGTGGGTTATCATTAATGTGAACCGTATTTTGCAAAAATACTGCGGTCAAAGTAGCTCCAACTACGTGTACGTACAAGTGTAAGAGTTTTGGACAAATGCGTGGATTAAAAAAAAAACAATCTTTTACAGATCTACTACATGTATATGAATGTGCATTGATTATCGAAAAGGAAACAAATGAAAATGTATCTATAAAGTATTTTCATCGTTATCTGCAATACTATCATTATTTCTTCGTACTATTTATTCCGTCTGTAATAATCATACATAGTATATATATATATATATATATATATATATATATATATATATATATATATATATATATATATATAGGCATATATACAATACAGGGTGGCCCAGAAAGAACGGAACACCTAAGATCTTTAATTTCAGCAATATTGTTTCGAATGTGTCATTATTTTACACACTATTGGAAATGCCATTCTTTTTCCAATAGAATGACACCAAGTTCTTTAATTTTTGTTAATGCATTATGATTTTAGGACCATTTTTGTCCACCCTTGCAATTTTCAAAATGTGATCATTTTGCACTCTCAGAGATACCGAAACCAGCGAGAATTCGGCTTGCCATGGAACCAGTCTGCCAGTAGCATTCATAATGATACATGTATTTACAATAACATTCACGTTATTCACAATGATAACGGACAATGACAATCACACCGTCCGCCCCGCATTCCACACATTGTGCGCTACTGGTTCTATGGCATGCCAAATTCTAGCTGCTTTCGGTATCTCTGAGAGTGCAAAACAATCACATTTTGAAAATTGCAAGGGTTGACAAAAATGGTCCTAAAATCATAACGCATTAACCAAAATAATAAAGAACTTGGTGTCATTCTATTGGAAAATGAATGGCCTTTCCAAAAGTATGCAAAATAATGACGTATTTGCAACAATATTGCTGAAATTAAAGATCTTAGGTGTTCCGTTCTTTCTGGGCCACCTTGTATATATATATATATATATATATATATATATATATATATATATATATATATATATATATATATATATGTATATATAGCAATAATAAAGTCACAACAGAGGAATGCAGGGAATGCATTAATAGCCAATCTTGATTTAATGAATAATCCGAATTTTCGAGGAACCTTCCTCTTCTTCAGGGATGACAGTGTGAATATTCACAATGATTATTAATAATAATAATAATCATTGTGAATATTCGCACTGTCATCCCTGAAGAAGAGGAAGGTTCCTCGAAAATTCGGATTATTCATTAAATCAAGATTGGCTATTAATGCATTCCCTGCATTCCTCTGTTGTGACTTTATTATTGCTATTTCTAGTACTGCCAATACGCGGAACAACTACAATATATGTATATATATATATATATATATATATATATATATATATATAAGGATATATCACTTATTAAATGTTAACGTGGCAAACTGGAACACACAATGATACAAACATGCCATCTATTATACTGTATTACACAGAAGAACCTCGTCATCTGTAGCATCGTAGCAAGATGATGTCACCATCTGACATTCCGTTTCCGATTCCGATTCCGATTTATCTTTTATTAGTCTATGACGGGACATTGAAATTCACTCCGAACACAACTTTTATAAGGACAAAAAAAAAAGACAAGACAAGACAATGATGCTACGGAAACTTGAAAAAAAAACCACAATGTATAGGAAGTTTATTTTGTCCATAGTAACTCTGTCGATAACATAGTAACAGGCTGGTACCGCAACACACTTTGCATATACACCAATGCTGCATTGTACAGATATGCACAGACTTAAAGAAACACATACAGACACACAAACATACACAAATATATATTATATATAATAATTATATTCACCCTCCTAACTCTACAAAAAATAAAATTGGATTTTTCCAATTAAGTTGGTCCCAATGAAATAAAAGTCAAGAGACTTAGACAAAGCATAATTCTTTCATGTACAACGTGAATGACAAACAGCTATTTCAATATTGGTCATTTCTAGGTATGTAGGCCTATACAGTCGTGTACTGGGATACTGTAGTCAAAAACATTACTTACTTCATACGTTGCACAAAACAACATACATACATGATACACTATAATCACTGCAAAGAATAAACCGCCATGATTGGTCAAAGAAGTGAAACAAACACCAAGTGGATGTTCTTACGTGCATATTTCTCACTTTGAGGTTTCCCATTTTCATTTTTGCAAAGGGTAAACATGTACACATGACCGAACATTTCTACATACACAAATATTACAGTCTGCACTCCACAATGCATTATGAGAGGTTGCCACGACTCTAAAAGCACAATCGTGCTTGTTTTACACATTTTCAGCCACGAACACAGCTGAGACACTGCAACAAAGAAAAAAAAAATCTGTCGAAGACCTGTGATCAATTCCAGAACATGATTGATATATGCAGTACACCAACCACTCAAACAGGTTCTTTAACTTGTCATTCATTCAAAGTCTGGAAGACTAGACTGGACGAATAAGAGATGAGTGAATTGCTCAAAAGACAACTCACAAACACAGCAGAATTATACCAGCGATTCAAAAATATGATTGTTAGACTAGCCCTCTTCCTAAAGTCCAGTGAATTTTCTTATTTCTCCTAATCTCAACAATAACGTGTTTTTTTCTTCATATCAAACTCATTTGGTCTAGGATTGAAGAATAGAAAAGTTAAGCACACCAATGGCCAGTGGAATCCCTCACAAACAGCAGGAAACACCAAAAAAGACTTGATATCAAAATAATACGCAGAAAAATTAAATCATAGGACTCCCAGGCACTAGGAGCTGAAGCATTATACCAACCATCTGGAAGCAAAAGGTTGGAATTTTGCACTGGACCATACATACAGAAAGAATGGCACATACGGTACCATGGAAGTGTCACTTCACATCACTACACCTCTGAGCCTCATGCTATAACACACATAAACCATACCATTTTTGGAATGAAATGAATACTAACTTGTACTATACTTTATAAATTTAGAGGTGTAATTCATATCGATCACTTTCATGATCTGAAGCACATACTCTCCACAGATAATCATATGAAACAAATAACGATTATAAGGATCTTCTTCATACTGTGAATGATTCGGATTAATTTATCATCATTTTTCTCATTCATGCACAACTTGTGTGAAATGTGACGTTCAACATTACATTACGTCTGTAAAGTCAATTTCTAATGTACCTCGCCTTGAGGACATGATAATGCTGTGGATATAATACACTGTATTTCGATTCACACAGGTAGAGGGCTGCCAGATGATAACGTCAAAATGACATCAGTTATTTTGAAGCTCTGTACACATTTTGAATTTTATATTATTAGTTTTTATGCCAACACACTCTGTGCCATCTCCACTGCCCGAGATGGGAAGCATCCATTCTGACTTTGCCACATCACGGTCATCAGCGACATCTTTTTGTCTGTGATGTCTCATCAAACGCCATCACTGTCATTCACTCTGGAATTAAAACACTTCTTCTATCAAGGGTACACAAACGTCAGCAGTCCATATTCAAAGGACCAGCAGATATGATCAAGTTTACCATTTTTGTTTTGGGTTTTTCAGTATCCCCTTTGGTAACAATCAGGGTAGCCCAGATGCTTGTTGTACAAGACACCTTTGCATGTCACTTCACATGTATACTTGTAAAGTTCACCATGGGCGTATGTATACGCCATTTTTCTTGAAAGGAACTTGTGACAAAACAAGGCACTGTAGAACAGCCATTGTGGTTCTTAAACATGAATATTCATGAGTAGTACTGTGATTACGTAATAGATGTCTTGCAAAAAGCTGCAGGTAAAAATAAAAAATGAACTCAGGAATGTAGAAATGGAAGACACATAAATAAACGCACCAAAAATATATTACTGGCACTCTAATCCAACAATGCTATCAGTTCACTAATGTCAAATCAATGTAAAATCAAGTCAAATCATGAGCAGCATGTGCGCCTACGTAATTAACGACAACCAACATTACAGCTTGTGAAATTTCACATTTGATATCACATACACAGATAACAGATGGGCTTCACTGTACAATGATTTTCTTCATCACAGTGCAGTGTAAAGTGCAGGTGGAGAAAAAAATACATGTACCTACAAAAATATCTGATTTTTTTTTCTTTCTGTGACATAACATTCATGGTATATTTCTGCTGAGCAAACCAGATGGCAAAATCAAAGATTTTTGTCACTCGGGTGCATGCAGTAATTGTCTTATATATTCTATGTGGAAGATGTGATACAGATTCTTGATTAAAGCACTTTGGTGCATGTACTATGTTAATGTACTGTGTAAATACTTTTGATTCAATAAGTATACACATGTAGTGGTTCAATCCATTCCATCTTTCATGGCTAGACATTTTATATAAACATATAGTGTCACTGGGGCGACAAGACCTCGTACCTGAAATTTTGGTGAAAATGACCTTTTTTTGATTAATGGTCAGATAATCAGTTAAGTGATGTCCTGTCCAAATCCTAGCTGTCTTACTCCCAAAATAAAGCCACCATGGCATATCAAAGGAAAGGCTATCCCATTTGATATAGTACTTTGGTTGGGATGTTTGTTTTTTTTTGCTCTCCTGAACATTTGACATTTTGTAGATACGAAGTCTTGTCGCCCCAATGAGGATATAGCTTATGAAATAATTAAACTTTGACTGATTTTCTTTGTTATATACAGTCTGTAAGTACCGTGATTTGTCATCCCATACATTATAATTATTGGAAGATTGATCAAGTCATAATCACACTTTTTGTGTGTGTATGTGTTAAATGACACGAGTACATGCACTTAGAAAAGCCCCATGCAAGCTGCACATATTTCTTATAATAATCTTTAAACTAAAATTTCTTCTCTAAATCTCTTTTAGCGCTACAAACATAAAATCTACAGATGATGGAAGACAGCATGGTGTTGTTCACCTGAAATGGAATTACACAAACTGATGGCAAGTTTGGTTTTGGTTGAGTTGGTTAAGTCTTGAGTTTACCATATGAACCAGGTAGTTACAAGGAAAGTGGTCATACCATAGTACAGTATGTATGACATACAAGAAACTACTAGATTGCCATGTGGTTTTTTTTTTTTTTAAACATGATTGATACGATTTAAGTAATACTCTATGCCCTTTGTTTTGTGTTTTTTCTTTGTTAAGGTACACACATTGAATACATTTTAGGAAACACTTCTCCTATAAAATCATTCTGTACAACATCCATACACTTCACTGCAGTTTCAACAAAATCAATTTCAACTGTTAAATATTATCAGTGGATACATCGTAATAGGAACTACCCATGTATTCTTCAAAGAAAAATATAAATATATGGTCAATGACATTACTGTCTGAAGATTGTCAAAAGGAATATCGAAAACTTAAGCTCAGCATATACTCCCAGCTAGCTGGAGGCTGGAATTCATATTTCAGACAAAATCTGATAAAACTGTTGGTTACAAACGAAGGTGAAAAAAATAAAGAATGTTCGTACCAATAGCATAAATAATAGCATAATTCTTGAAAACTTTTGGTTACAAACAAAGGTGAAAAAATAAAGAATGTTTGTTCAAATGGCATAAATGATAGCATAATTCTTTTTCCTCCCTCTCCCTCTTCGTCGGATAGTTTTTTCTTTCTTTCTCTCTCTCTCCCTCTTTTGTTTATATGTGTCACTTTTTTCATTGTCTGTGAGAAAAAGAATACTGAAAACAGCAAACCACATACAACCAATGATACTGTTTGTTTGTTTGTTGTTGTTGTTGTTGTTGTTGTTGTTTTGTTAGTTTTTTTTTTTGGGGGGGGGGGGGTAAGTTTGGTCATCAACAATTATGAGTACTATCTTGAATATTTCACAGTTAGTCCACATGATTCACAACAAAACACATTTGAGTACAGAGTTATTCACAACAAAAACAAAAATGCCTGTCTTTTTAGACATTTTTTTTTTCCCGCAACCACAACTGTTCTTGTATCAAACACTACCATTTCAGGTGGAAAAAGCAAGATGAATGTCATAGACAATCAGACCATTGTACAGGCAAGAATGATCCCAGCTCCCTACCTCTCTGAACTGTATACATGTACTGTATATGCAGAATATTTTGCAAGGTTTTTATTTTTGTGAATTTCGTGAGTCAAGTGCTATTATCCCCGAATTTAAAAACATGCGAAAAGTATTAACTCTGCTCCCGACATGAAAGTAACATACACACATACATTTCTCTATTCAGTACTGTGCTCCACAATCATGAATTCAACCACTCGGGAAATTGCCGGAAAGTCCTGATCTGCAAAAAATTAGACTCGCTACATATATGGCAAATACAGTACCTCATCTCAGCAGCGTGGTAGCGCAGCCATTGTGGAACCAATATGTCCATCCCAGCGTTTTAAAACAATATTTCCCAAAAATTCTCTGAGATGCGGTCAAGGTGATGTTTCTCTCTGACAGGTGCACAGTCCCGGTAGTGTAGAGGGCGCTGTTGATGATACTGCCGATCACCATGAGCATTGATACGAAGATTACCGAAGTTGAGCTGTCATCAAGAGTAATGTGCGTAGGTGTTGCTAGGTAACGTTGCCTTCATTGTCTTCTCTGCGCATCGCACAGTCTGTAGTAATGCCACGGAGCGTGCACATGTGCTTGTTATTATGACATCACAAAAAAAGTTTGCTAAAGCTGTCATCCCCCTCAGCCGAATCATGAGCCGAACAGTGATCGTACCACTGACTACAGTGAATTGGACTTCTTCCGGCTCGGGGAAGTGGGCCACAGTGTAAGCGCTAAAGAGGAGTCGATAGCATAGGTCTCTATAGGAAACTTGCGCCGTGCGCCCACGTACGCATTTGACTAAAACACCGGGACCATGCACCTTTAACACCTTCAGTGCCAGTAACTTTTGAGAGTGTGTACAATGATACAGGGTTGTCTGTGCCAACTGACACTCAAAACACACAGAGGATTAAAAGAAATGACAACTCTTGGTTTGAGTTATTTCAGGGTTGATCTTTTGAAAGTATCCATGAATCAGTGGAAATTTGAATGAAATCAGGCAAATAAATCATTATGAAAGTCACAGTTTTTGGGAAAAAAGGGAGAAACAAACACAAGATAGAAACAGACCAGTCACTAGAGAGGGGTTAACCAAACTGGTCACAACTTGCACACTTGTCTGTTTGCATTTTACAGAAAACTTCATCTAATCTTTTAGCTTCTTCTGATTCATTTTGTTTCTTTTTATTCAAGGTCCAACCTTGTCGTTCATCACACAGAATGAATGTCTGCATGCTGTATCACGATTCCACAGAAACAGATAATTTCAATTACAAGGCAAGGCAATTGCCAGATTGTGTCACATCCGCACACAACAATGTGGAATGCACTCTCTCATACACGAATTGGATAAAGGACAGGCATCCATTTTGATTCATTAGTCCTGTTTCCACTCACAATGGGATGGGCGACACAAGAAATTGTGACTTCCACATCCCATGCCCAATTCAGTTCAAATTTTTACTGACTCATTTAAATTTCCATGATGTTTACACTGAAGATAACATGACATGAGAGTTTTAGTGTCCCTTAAAAAATGTGCTGGATGGGATCGGAAGGGCTGGGGTGGGAGGGTCGAGGGAAGGGGAAGAAAATCGCCAATCACCACACTGTACACTTCTTGTCTGCATTCATCAGTGTTCCAGCTGAACAGTTGTAAGCTTCTGCAAATTCAGGCATGTTGGAGACTGCACCATTTACTCTGCAGATATAAGAAAGAAATGGAAATGGCTATATGAGTTTCTGTCAAACAAATTTCCTCATTTAGGTTCAGTCATTGCTAGAAGGAAAAATATTAATCATTAACAAAGAAAAAAACGGAATGCAGAAGACCTCTCATGCCTGAGCTACAGTAAATTCTTGCTACATTACAGATGAATCAAAAGAATGCTTTGTAGAACACAGAACATTTATTCCTTGCAATCATCATATCACATGATTGTTATAACAGAACTGCAATCAACACTCGAAATACAATCTGTATGTCATGTGTGACAGTCTAACATAATATGACTTCTGATTAACAGACTGCCCTTCATCCGCATAAACAAGCACTGAATTGATTAGTGTTTTTGTAGTAGCCATGACAAAAGAAATCATAGGCATACATACTCGAGCAGGATTCGAACCAGTTCACGTTGATATAGGGCAATTTGTTAATCAGTTGCAATGAAAACAACTCAGTGGAAGGATTTCATGAATTTGAATAATATGACCGCTCTCTGGGTCATATATACTACCGCACAAGTAGGAGCAGGGGAGAGAAGTAGCAAACCACAAAACCAGAAGTGGCACATTATTGATAAATCGCTGTATCACCTGTATTTTTCTGCCGAGTGCGGGTCTACGTAGACGGACAATTCTGCACGCTGAGGAGTGATGAATGAACACCAGACCTGGCTGAAGCCCAGGAAAAAGAGCTGGTCATCGGTCAGTCTGAGGGACTCCACTTGGCGAGTCTCGTTGTGGGACTGTCGCCACACCTGGTAGGCCTGGTAGGCAATCTTCAGCCCGCCGTTGTCGGCAATGTTCTCAGCCAGGGTGTACTCCCCGTTGAGCTTTTCCGAGAGGAGGTGTAAGAAGATGGATTAACCCGTTGAGGACAGACTGATTTGCTATAACATGCATTTCCCATAGATACCTGCCGGAGTATACTCGGGACTCGTCTTCAGTGGGTTAAACATTTCAAGTTTGTTGGCGAATAAACAGGGAAGGATTTTCATAATTTTACATGAAACTCAGAGCAATACGTTTGCAGGAGTGATACTTTTCATCCTGCAAGTCTTTTGAGAGCATTTCAAGCAAACCACTCTACTCCTAGATTCTCAAAGTTGTTTTTTTTTTCTATCCTTAGCAGTTTCCATCGGTGCCGACCTTTTCGCGTGTGTTTAAATTCGCGGTCGGCACAATCTGTGAATTCACAGTCGGCAAAAACTGTTTTATTTGCACATGAAAACCCAAACTATAATCCAATTATTCTTTTATTTATCAAATAGAAATTAAAATTAAATGCAGGCTTACCTGAAATCCCATCTCTCGAGTACTTTATAACATGCTTGTACCTACATTGCACAGAATCTTCATGTGTGCATGAGCGCAATAGCATTGTAACAAGCGGCGAGTTCAAAACATTTCCTTGCGTGGTTAATTTCGCGTGACTTTTCAAAACATTTTCACGTGCTGTTAAATTCGCGGTTGAACCTCAAAGCACGAAAAGCGCAAAAATAAAACCACTTTTACAGTATAGGCAATGCATAGCTATCATGCAGCAGGCATGGGCAGAGCGTATATGTGGCAAGCACATTCTAAATCTTGCCCTTTTTATCATGACAGAAACGCAGTTACTTCACAAAAACAAAAGTATTTTCAGATTAACAGCAGGACCGCAGTTTGAGTTTTTTACAGTTATAGGTGACTGGCAGAATCAAAGTGACAAGAAGTGTCTACATTTTTGACACTTTTTGGTACTCACATGGTGGTCTCCAACCTTGTAGGCCGAGTACTGGTCCACCATACACACCGTCTCATTCTTGTAGGCCTCGGCAGACACGTTCCCCCACCAGTCCCTGAGGTTACCGTCGAGGTCAAACTTTCGGCCGTGGTTGTCGAAGCCATGGGTCATCTCGTGACCCATCACCATGCCGATGGCCCCAAAGTTCATTGACCTGACAGAGAAGGTGGGGAGGAGGGAGGAAGGGGGAGAAGAACTGTTGAGGAACACAGGCAAAAAGTTCTCTGTCTGTTTTCTGGTTTCATTCATGAAGATATGATATGGCTTCTGAGTGAACAAACTTTCAAAAAAACATTTACTGATCATTTGAAGAACATTTTGCAGACTTTCCATATCACATAAGAATAGTTACAATATCCTGGGTAAGCTATGATGAATGTATTTTATGTCACTGTCTGAGAAAAGCAGCTGAGTGCAGAACAAATAATTTCCTTCATCATTTCAAACCAAAGAAGATACAAAAGCATTACTTGGACAATCTGATCTTCATTTCATTTTAACAAGGTTTTGATGTCATTTTGAATTATTTTACTACAGCATTTTCAAATAAAAATAAGAGTTCGAACAAAAGACTACATTTGAGCAAACAATGATTAATGATCTTATGCACAATTTGCACTGCCCTCACAGCTCATTTCATAACTGTTCATTAGAACACTAACCCTCCCTAACCCCACAGTATTTTCCATGAATAGTTATATTAATTTGTGCAAAAAAGGAAGAAGCAATAGATGGTGCATTTGAAACAAAAAAAATGAAACATTAACAACTTTCAAATGTACAATACAGTATAGTGCTGCATTGTTTCCACTCCTGCAACAGTCGCCAAAATATGTAATGCTAAACATGCATACTTGTATAAAAATTACTGCAAACACTTGCATCCATAACTTACATAGGATACATGACATCATAAAAGGGCGACTGCAGGATGCCTGAAGGGAAGACTATTTCATTGAATGTTGCAGAGTAGTATGCATTGACCTCTGCAGGGGTCATGTGCCACCTAGATTTGAAAAACAACAACAACATAAATGCAACAAAAATAAATTCCTTTTATACTTTTGTTAAAGTTTTAACATTACCTTGCAGTTTTGAAATATATAGTGGATGAGTACAATTGAGATAGTCTCAGCATCTTCCATTCTAACCAAAGTCTACCATGTGGAGTACCAAAGTGTGATGTCATAGTCATTCATTGCCGTGGAAACTAGTTCTAAACAACATCACACAGCTAGAATATCTGTGAAGACAACAGCTACTAACAATGCTCAGCTGGAAAAAAAAAGTTTGTATTTCAGTACAATGGGACTGCTCTTCAAGCTGCCATGCAGACGACCGTGTGAAACAAAGTGATTGTATGGGTTTGTGCTGCCCACAGAAATAGGTAGGTAGCTTCGAGAAAATGAATTAAATCGCATGCCAGATTAACCTACTACATACAAAAACTAGCTAAATCCTCTGCAAAGGCTATGGAGGTTTCAGAATCTTGCAGACGACAGGTTAAAAGACATCACATCCTGACATAACTTCCCCAACTTCACCACGGTATACAGATGTCGACTGCTTTTTTGTCACATTGTTGGTCAGCTCAACTCCATGCTACAACATATGTCTCAGGGATAACAATATCAACAATGCCCCAATTGAAACACTCTATATCTGTTGTTTTACTGACCATATGAAATGAAATGAAATCTTACTTGGTCGATCCAGATTGCGCATCCCCGCAAAATTGCACTATCCGATTCACCTATCTGTGCTGCCATTGACATCTGCATTGCTATCGCATTAGACAAGGATCACCTCTCACGATATGTAAGCCAAGTGTTGGCAGTATGTGTACATATGTATCACTACAAACCAAAAGAGGGCACCTTAGTACTACAGGGCATTTTTTTAGTACTATGGGATAGTTTGGACACAATGGGGCTGAAGGCAATCATTGAATTTATGCCCCTATGTAAAGGCCACCGCACACTATAAGACTTTCGGTCGCACAACTGACCGATTTTGGATCTGAAATAAAACAAACATGTTTATTCTGAGGCTATTGTGATTTATTTCGGATCCAGAGTCAGTCAGTTGTGCGACCAAAAGTCGTATAGTGTGCGGTGGCTTTAATTTCATCCACTCAGAATGGAGGATTCATCATCATGAGGAATATAAAGGACTACCATAAATGCTTACTCTGTTCGGTCGACTGGCTTGCCGAGATGCTTTCTCATCCACTGGAGATTATAATCCTTAAGATTCAGAGCATTCTCGAAGCGATTGGAAGACGATATGTTTGCCTGGAGGTATAATGATATTTAAGGGACATTCAGTCAAGGAATGAGTGAAATGACAATATTACCAATGAAATAATATCCTCTGCATCAATGGCCATTGTGTTTATGTTATCTGCAGGTAATTCAAGGCTAGCATAATGTCACACTTTATATCTGATCAAAATTCTGTCATGTTACACAGATGTAGTGCGCTTAAAACATCAATGTTTTCTCACACATGATCAGGCAATTCATGAATGATAAAAACAGAAACAAGAACTAAACACAAAAAGTCGCACGACATTCAAATTTGGTAATCTACCAATATTGATATTTCAAAACTTCCATCCATCTACCAATTCCCCCCTCCACCCCCATCCATCTAATTACAGTCACTGTGGGAGGTGGGAGTGGCCATGTCATGTTTAACAAGATCAGTTATTTACTTCCACTGTGTATTTCCTGTTTAAATTTCAACGCTGTGAAGTTCTCTTTTCTTCTTACCGTGGCATAGTAGTCATCCAGCTGCTCACGGTCCTCGATCCACACCGGGAACCCAATCTTTGGCTTGATGGCCTTCGCCTTTTCAGCCGCCGCCGCTTTGGTTTCGTTGTCCATCCACACGACATCGGGGATGTTTTCGAGGAATGCGTTTCGGATGTACTGGATTAGATCATCTGTCTGTCAAAACATGTGAAAGCAGATATTTTGCTATTTATCAAACTGACTGGCCATTGGGGGCCACTGAAATGTAGGATCCAAACAAAAGCAATAAATTTCCAAATTTTAGACTTTACCATCATCATTACCGTTATTATTGCTATTCATATGTTATCATTATCATTACTACTATCACTATCATCCAAATTATCATTTCTTATCATTATCAAAATCACAATCGTCACTGTTATTGCTGTTGTCATTGGTGATGTTGGTATTGTTATAATTATCTCATAATAACTATATTCTCATCACTAACATCAGCATCATACCAATAGATATTGAATTTTCTACTACCGGTCTCAATCTCTGAGAGAAAGCACTTCCACGCCCAAGTGTTCGACACAGTGCACTCACCTCGTTCTTTAAGAGCGGCGTCACCATCTCCCTGACAAAGAGGGCGCCGGTCACAAAGCCAAAGTCATTGTCGGTGCGCTTGAGGCAGGTCTCCCACAGCGGAAAGGAGCTGTTAGAGCCGCTGAAGATGGCGTTGTACTCCTGGATGATCTCGTCATAGATTCTGGGGAGGTACTTCAGCATGGGCTTTATGGCGCACCAGTTGAGGTAGTCGGCAAGGAGGCTGATTTGTGGGGAAAGCGGTTTCGAGAGACTTTAATATGCAGAGGTCTTGATTTAAAAGGTCACATATCCATTTTACAAACGTCACAAATTTTTGCAGTTGAATAATAATGCCTCGCAACATCATGTATGACATCTTACAGTAATACATGACAACAGTTTTTAAAAAATGAGAAATTTAACCCATGTTATTTGTGATAACGCTCCCCTTTGATATTGAGAATATAACGGTGTGAATTTTGAGTAACTTCACTGGACCTCAATAGTATTGTTCCTCTCCATCATAGAGAAGTTTCTAGTTTTATTATTCAGAGGAAAGGTCTAAACTATCTACCACTACAACATACAAGCTTATGGAAGACATACACTTCTCACGGTTGCAAAAGGGATACATAACTTTAATGCACTGAATTCCCCACACAGACACAAATACTTACCATCAACATTCACATTGGCAGAATGCACTTTATCTAAATTTGTAGTTAGAGCCACATAGAAATTAGTGATTACATTAAACATCAACATAAATGTTCAAATTAGAGTTAAACATCCAGCATTTTCCTCAATCATGACAACATTCTGACATGTTTTAACAGGTCAACATACATTCTACTTGACATAAGAATAATCAGGCACTTGAAAGGAATTGGGCTGCATAGCTGCAAACACCATTAGGACATTAATGCATAGATATGATTGATGCAAGAAGAGCGTACATGTCAGTCCGGGAAACCCGCTCACGAGGCCTGCTTCCCAATACGAGCACTCCTCCGCCTCATGAGGCCTCCGGAGAGCCTCATGACGCCCCCGGGGAGAGAGACTCATGAAGCTCCCTGTTCAATTTTTATTCATCTCACATCTGACATATAAATTGTCGCAACTTTGCACGGTGATTTTTTGTTACACACACATGTCCACTATCCATGATGAAAAGAAGTAAAAATTCTGTCTGTTTTTTTTTTACAACAATCGAGTTTTAATCAACCGATGCACAGTGACCCATCGAAACATGGGCGCCGGCGGGTTTGCTCAATGCAAGGATGCTGCACCTAGCAGCCTGATCCGACTATATATTTTCGGTGCTTTTTTTTGCGGCTCTCACATCTCTTTGCGCAATAATCAGCCTCGTGAAGTTGAAGTCTGACATCTTTTTACAATAATTCGTAACAAGGAAAATAAAATCAGTACTAACCTGATCTTGTGCATATATTCCAAATTACTATTCCACAATGATAGAGTAGGTGGGTAATCCAGTTTGTTAGCAAACTAATCACTTTGTACGTATAACGGGTTCACTTTCTTCGTCAATTCCGCCATCAGCTACCCTTTGGGCGCTTTTTCTGGAATCCTGCGACGCGACGCCACATCACATCACGCATCCAGCACAAACAGACAGCGCGCAAGCTGTGAGATTTTTGGAGCGAGCTTGTGCATGCACCAGAGAATACAGTATCCTCTGAGGCCTCATGAGCGGGTTTCCCAGACTGATGTATGTCAGTGTTTCTGTATCCAGCACTGAAGATTAGATTATCATGTAATACAGTGCTATGGTGTATTTCTTGAATGAATTACACTCCAACCTCTGTTATCCACCCATGTCAGGACTGGCGCCAAACCGGAAAAATGAGATATGCTCAAGCATGTCATTTTCAAGCAAGCTGTGGTGGGGATAGTGACATGTACCTGAGTCATTGCTAAATTACTATGCACTACAATGATTTACATAATGTTTGCATGTTCAACCATTCAAACAATGTGGTAATGAAACAGAGTAAGAAGCGAGTGAGTGGGCGAGGGTTCATTTAACCCTAATCAGGCTGGGCTTTTTTGGCTATGCTATATCTGGGGGGGGGGGGGGGATTCCGCCCCCCCTACAGATCTCGCCTATGGAACGCGTGATCGCGCCGAAAATCGGCACACGCGACGCCCGCGACGTATACTATCAAAATGTGTGGTTGCTTTCTCTGAAAAATTTTTCTTACATTTTATATTAATTAATTATTGTAATTTATGCATAAAATCAGTTTTGGGCTCTAAATCACTTATTAATGCTCTAATTAAGCTAATTTCTTTTTAAAAATGTTTCTTGTATCATTCTCCTGAGACATAGGATAAAAAAAAATCTGTATCGAAATTAATTTCTTATGTATTTGATTGTTTTTTTGAATTTCTTATGTATTTCCTTGTTTTTCGACCTTTTGTTTTTGTTTGTTTTTTGGCCAAAATTTGTCACAGACATTTTTCGAAGCTTTATTATGCTAAAATGAATTAATTTCGTCCATTCTAAGTCAAGATATGAATTTTTATGTGAATTAATTGAAAAAACACAATTTGCATTGGATTTGTACACAAAATCACGTTTTGGAGCAATTTTGGGGTTGACAAATTTTTTTCGAACGGGCGTCGCGTCAAAACAGTACGCGCGGGCGCAACAATTTTGGTCTCAAAAGTTGCGCGATACTTGAAAGAAAAAAGTCACGAAACATCGCGGCGGGAGCTTATCGTGCTGCGAAGATATTGCGCGAAACGTCGAGGGGGGGGGCGGATTCCGCCCCCCCAGCCTGATTAGGGTTAACACCTTTTATTCGTTTGTTTACGTTCCTTCCAGCAACACTGTTTCTCTTTTGTTTTTTAAAAAATTTTGTGGTACACATACTACAGTAAGGCAGTGACAAAATCAACTCCTATATGAGTGAGATAAATAATTGCTTCAAGGAAATTTCAAACTTAAAAAAAAAACTAGATATATCGCTACGGTGACTGATATGCCTCCGCCATAATGCATGGTTCTCCTAATAGGTCTTTAGTACAATGTCTTGACAATGTGTGATGACAGTTTCACACAATTGGCAAAATATTAAAATGACAGGTTTGCCACAAATGTGCTGAATGTTCACTTTCCTAGAACTAGGTTCAATTGGATGAATGATTAAAATGTCAGAGTGCAGGTATTTGGGGAACTGATAATTTTTACTTGACTTTTGACCCTTTTATAAGTTTATGCATTGAGTAATTTTCAAGGTATCGAGAAAAAGTATAATTTCAGTATCAAATGGGAAAATAGCATTATCTAAACCTGGCCTTTGACCTTTGACCTCACAGTTCCAAAGAGAATCACTGTTAGGTTGAACATGCATAAATATGTAAGTTTCATGATGATACCTTGAGTTACTTTTGAGATATGGAGGAAATAGTGCAATTCAGCACTTTCACTTGACCTTTGACCTTTTAACCTTTGACCTTTTGGCAAGAAACTTCCCACAGAATATATATTGGGTAATAAATGCATACATCAAGTTAAAAAACAAAACAAAAACCTTCAGGCATTGCATAAATATAAGGAAAGTAGTGATATTTTGAGGAGTTGACCTTGACCTTTGACCCCCTGACCTTTGAACCATGACCCCCAACTTCCCTAGATAATCACTGCCCATTGGAACAAGCATATATACTAAGTTCCATGAAGATACCTTGAACCATTTGCGAGATATGGAGAAAAACATGAATTTTCAACCTTTTTTTTTCACAAAATTACCTGTGACCTTTGACCTTTGACCCCGAGACCCTAAAATCCAAATAAAGTATTATCCCCCCAGGATATACCCTCATACCAAGTTTGATGTAAAACCACCACACGGTTCTTGAGATATCAACAAAAACAAAACGGGACGGACGTGGACGGACGGACGACCCGAAAACATAATGCCTCCGGCCACTTCGTTGGCGGAGGCATAAAAATTGTGCACTAAATATAATACATTGAATTTGGTCTTAGATCTCTTCATAGAAATCCTCTTATTATGGCCTGGAAATGTGTAAGAATTATGAAAAGTGGAAGTGGAGGGGTTTTAAGGGAAATCATGAGAGAGTTTACCTCTTTGGCGTCTGTTCTAGAAGGCCATTCAGTTTTTCGAAGTAGGCAAGGGTTGGAACCATGATATCTTGGTCCAGAGGAATGTTATCGGCAAACATTTCGTTGACATACAGGCTGATGTTGATCTGCAGGGAAATATAATAATACATCATCTTTGTCTTCGAGACAAACTCTGCACAGTATGACATGACATCCACAACACGTGATATCTTCACTTTACTGCTATTTGAATATGAAAAGCATGAAAGCACACTAGAGAGTGACAAGAAAAGCACATATGTGACCCTGCACCTCAAAACAAGCAAAAAGTCGCCAGACATGAATTTTTAGTTAAGACCATATTCTGAAAGAGCAGACTTTAAGCTTTAAAATGATGTATAACTCAAATCAAATGGACTCTCCTAACCTATCTAAATATTGGAAAGAAAGCACAAACTCAGGAAAAGTGGGAACTGAGAAAAGAGGCTCTGAAGTACAGTGTCTATTCAAGCGCTTAATCTTTACCAAACCGTGCTGGCTGTGCGATGAATGGGACAAAAAACAGGAAGTAAACCACCAGAGTAACAACAATGAAGGAATTATCAAATTAAATTGAAATTAAGCATGCCTCATTAACACATTCTGTCCATAATTAATGCCAACTTTCAAAGCAGTAGCACTATCCTTTCAAAAGTTATTAGAGTTGAAAGTGAAGAGTGTGGACAAGGTTTTTCAGAGATGAAAAAGGGATTCTAAAGACACACCTAATCACATTATTCTAGCAAAAATGTTCAACATAAACTGCTGAAAAACACACTTTCCTGCCCGTTTTATGATACCAAATTTTAGCATAATGCAAAAGAAGACCCGCTCTTTCAGAAAATATGAGAAAGTCAAGTTCGGCTAGGTTGACCCATTTCACTAATATTTTCAGTCTTCACGCAAAATCAGTGTGTGCGACTTTATGTTCGTTTTGAGGTGCACGGTCACATAGTCTGTGTTAAGATGTGTTGCAATCACTTCAACATCCCTTATAGTTTTTTTGTTGTTCTACTTTTTGGAGGTTTCTCTACAACATTCATATAATTATACAGATTGCACTGAATGAACTAGGAGGGAGAAAATTCTTTTATAATGTAGAAAGCATGAAAACTCAAGGAGGTCCCATCTAAAAAAGAAAATTAAGTAAAAATTGGTTAAGACATAATATGTAGCTTCACGTTGGCACAATTCCTAAGTCTATTTATGCACTGAATACACAATTTCTTGGCAAGAAGGCATCAATGCACAGTTTGTCTCCAAGAATTTTATAAACAGGTAATGGTGATCTTTAACCTCTCACCAAGGACTCACCAAGGGAAGCATGTCAGCGAATTCTCTGAGGGGCATCTTGTTGTAGAGCTTCACCGGATCATCTTGCTCCTCCTTGGGGATGTAAATCTGTGATAAGAAGCGAGTGAGCGGGTGAGGGTTCATAGTGTTTTCACATCCACATCCACAAGTTCTGCTTGATTCTGGGCATGTATTTCTAATGTGGAAGACCTCAAAGGCAAGCTCTAGGAGGTGGTGCTCGATTTGATCATGTATTCATATTTCCACCATGGTGAGTGGGTATACATATATATATATATCCCCTTGTACATAACTATACAGGAAGTAACATATTTGGCTGATGTGGTATGGAGTTTGTGACAAAGTTGTTGGATGGATGGACATCTTTACAGTTTAATAGTGAACAGCAAAGGAGACATGTCTGATGTCCAAACACTGCCTACATTTTAACGGACTGATATTGCTCTAATACACATCTAGTATAACACCTGCCTATCAAGTACTGTACGAGCTGAAATTTTCGCGTACAGATATTTTCGCGAATTGCTACATGGAGGACATTTTCGCATATTGTTAATTTCGTGGCTGCGAGGGTCTAACTGAACTTAGCTATTCGCGCGTTGTTATTTTCGCGTGTTATTTTCACAGTTCAAAGGCGATTCGCGAAAATCGCGAAAATAAAACCACCGCGAAAATTTCAGCTCGTACAGTATACTCAGGACTAGTCTTCAACACCTCAACATGTTTGGAATGTGTTTCAGAAAGACAATTACAAAAGTTCTCCTCCTGTATGAAAATAGATATACGCAGATTCCTTTCAACTTGTAATTGTAGAGAGAAGCTTCATCTTGCAATTTGACTTTCCTGAAATATCTTTCTGACTTAAGCTTGTCTCCGAGCATGACTGATGAACCCTACTCCACACCAGACCAGTTTAATTCCCCCTTGTAAATCTTTGCCGTGATGTAGGTGAGACACACTATTAAAGGGATGGTATAGTATTGGTGGAGACGAGGATTGAGCTTTTAACTTTTTGCGAGATGCCAAGTAACCACTTATGAAAGAGTAAAGACCGTACCATTCTAAGAGGAATTCAAACTTTATTTGGTGAAAATCGGTTTTGGAATGGCTGAGACATCCAGAGACAAAGTAAAACAAAGTGATTGTGATAAAAAGTGTTTTGGATATCTCAGCCATTTCAAAACCAATCTTCGTCAAATAAACATTGAATTCCTCTTGGAATTACATGCTCTTTCATATTTCATAGAAGTTTCCCATTATCTGACCTCAAAATGTTAGAAACCTCACGTTAGGTCTCATCCAAAACTATACAATCCCTTTAAAAAGCGTGTGACATGGCTATCATTTGTGAGTCATATGTGCTTCTCTCACTGTTACTCTCTGTAAGTAAAATCACATGTCCAACAGGCAAAAGGCATATCATTAAGCAGGAAAAAAAAGAAGGAACCTGCCAATAATTTGAATTCTTGACCTTCTGCTTACTGGGCAGCGGCCCTACCACTTTAAAAGCTCCAGCAAGTTCACGGCAGTAACACATGAACGTTGGAATGAATACCCAAAACCTCGGTTCTACTTTGTTCTGTCTACGTATGTCTTACTCATAATTCATTTGCCCAAAGAACATTTAGCACTACTGTATGTCAAGGGATGCACTATTGGCGCACAAATATCTCTCCATCCTAATGTAACCACGTCTGCCAGAGTCCAAGCATACTCACGTCGCTCAGGTTGGCTTCAAACTCTACGATGCTATTCATGCGGGCAACGGCGGGCGCGAAGTTGGAATGCTGGGAAATGTTGTGGATGTCCACCACCTCCCCGTCTGCGAGACTGAGTAGAACGATGACCTTGGCCCCGAGGGCTGTATAGGCATCCTCTTGAGTCTGGGCAGGAGAGAAAAGACACAGAAAAAATTCATGTTAGGGTACCGGTACATATCATCACACATTCTTGCAATAAATTTCAAGTTTCCAGCTATCTGAACTTGATGCAGCACTATGATCGGTACATGAAACTCCTTGATTTGATTTTGTCATGAACTTTTGAATCTCAAATGATATGCATTGTATTACATCTTCTTGTCTAGACAATTGTAATTTCACCCCCACACCCCCCCCCCCCCCCCCCCCCATCCACCCCCCCCCCCCCCAAAAAAGGGGGGTTGGGTGGGAAGGAAGTGAACATTGAAAGGCAATTGCCATATACTTGGTATCATTATTACGATTGTCTTTATCTTTCCTTTCAATTATCTTTTGGCTCTTACTACATGAAGCTTTCATATCGCTTTGCATATTTTCCTGTTTCCACACTTAACTGGTTAATTCTCCCCTAGTACTTCACACCATCCATTTCTCTCATTTGTCCCTCATTTTTAAAGTAATACACTGTTTCTACCTTCTCCATATTCCTTGACAGATACTATTTCTACTTTATAATAATGATATAAGATAAATATTTTTCCTGATTTTCCTCGGTTACCATGTATAAATCTCATATTCATTTTCTATTTGTGCCAAAAAGGTTCAGAGTATTCCCATGGAAAACAAATAAAAAATATATCAAAAGGGAGAAAAACATTGCACCAAGCAACAGAGATAACAGATTTACTCCGTTTTCAAGAATTATGAACAGTGAGAATGAAACAGAACATTCACAAACTGAGGTAAACACTGCACTAAAAAAAACAACCTATTGTACATAATTTCTTGCCAATGAATACTCACTGTATCGTTGTCTGAGTAAAACTCTGTTGCAGCAAATCCTATACCATTTTGGTAGAACTGGACAAAAAGACAGAAATGGGAGAAAAAATTAGTTTATCATCTGGCAAAGATAATACATCGCAATTTACTGCTGTACAGGCAATAAAATGGAAACAGCCAATTGCTCTTATCTATTCTCTCTTGTATCTGCTATTCATTTTCTTGCCAGCGCCCGCCCCACTCTATTTACAAGTATAAACTAAAGTACTTCTGGCATCCCACTATCAACAAATCTGCTTTACTCTACTCCTTTTCGCTTCGAAGTATGGCCAAACTAAGTTTGGCCATACTGATTTATTACTGATTTATTTCTGCTTTTTGGTTTTTCCACTTTTGCCAAGGCAGTTCCTTATAGTGATCAGTCATGGGTTTTGAGAGAGCTCCACTCACATATTTTCAGCACTGTACGGTAATACAGTCATTGTTTTACAATCCTTGAGGCCAGCTTGATCAGGTTTGTGTAGAAGCAAAGTACTGTAAAAGTGAAAATTTTCGCGGTGTTGAAATTTTCGTGCATTTCGTGCAACCAGAAACTAGCGCGAAAATCAAAGCACGCTAATATTTTTGCTTGCCATATGTTCCTGTGCGTGATGTCTTGATTCCGCGGAATTAAGAACACATGAAACTCTTCTGGCCCAGCCAAGCGCGAAAAATCATCGCGCGAAAATATCCACTTTTACAGTAATCCTTTAGTTCGACATCGAACTACAATGTATCTCAGAGTGATGCTCTGTTGTACTTGTACCATGATTGGACCCTTTGCATGGTCTGTGGAGTTTTTTGAAGAGTCAAGATATCAATTCTTCAGTACTGGGCTTGTTTCAAAGCAAATAACGTGAGCAAGCAACTTGTATTTTACTGGCGGTAAATCTTCTTTCATCCATCCCAAAATCTGCCATTTGTACTTAATTGTCATGCATGCTACATAAGTATGCATGATACCAAAAATATATCACCGACAACTATCACTCGAACACCCACCTGAAAATTCAAGTCTGCATGGATGTGACACATTAGTGTATGTAAGTACCAGTATAAATTACAATGTACTTGTACTTGATACTCAACCATCTGTTCAGTACATGTAAGGCATGTAAGGGACTGACTGTCGTCTGGTGATACCTTGCTTCATATCAGCCATGGCCCTTTGAAGACCAGTTTGAAGAAACAAAAGGGAGAAAACTAAACATACTTGTGCCCCTACCTGAATGATGTTTGCACTGGAGTTTTTTTGATCGGACGACAGGAACATGGAGAAGAGAGGGGCAGTGTCCAGTTTGTGGACAGCAATGATGGCCTGGGTCAGATCGAAGAGGCCCTCATCCCAGTTGTCTACTCCAGGGGTATCCTGGGGTAGCATGCTCCAACCACCCAGCTGGTTCAGAAGCTGTGACAAAATGAGTGCATAACATAAACAGGGAGGAGGGTCTGGTGGGCCATTCTCAATATGTCTCTGTGTTTCTCAAACTGAAGCATGCTTGAAAATTCGAACATACCTTTTTATCACTAATCTCCAAAGGACATAGATCTCATTGGCTCATTCACGTTGTACACACATGTGAAAGACGCACCTCTTAAACATAGCAACAAGATGGATGTCAAAACTATCTTTCCATGATGAGAAAAACCAAGTGAAAGAGCAGCCAATTTGCTTTTCTTCCTTTAAGCATGATTTTTCTAGATTTCACTGACTGTGAAATGTTCAACCATTTGTCGTGTATGTACAGCTACATTGCCCACAACAATGAGCATCTTTAACATAAATGAAGAATACTGACAGATCTGCATAATTATGTAATATTACAGGAACTTTAAAGAGGTTTACCAATCAAAATAAAACGAAATAGAATTCTGAGACAACATGACTGACAGCATTAGAACTGCAAGTACAATGATTTTTTTTTCTTTTTCATCTAAACTCTGACACAGTCCATGTATCTGAGGCACAATTTCTTCAAACCTTGGCACAAGTATATTGTTCGAAGATTTTGCAAGTGTCCTTATAGATAGTTTGTAATCTAGAGTAGCAAAGTGATGACGTCACAGTATTTTGTTATTGCGCAGCGCTGGTTCCACACAAAATACATATTTGCATAAGGCTTCCGGCAGTGGGTTGGAACCAGGTACGAGCATGGTTAGCAACCTTTGAGTTCACAGATATTTGGGCTAAGGGGGGTTGTTTACAACCAGTTTCCATGGCGATAAATGGCTATGAATGGCAATGAAATTTGGATGGACGAGGAAAAACGACAGGAAAAAAAAAACACTCTTCCCAAAACAACTAACTTTTTTGAGAGGTTCTGATCCAGCATTTTCCACCGCTGTGACATTCATGCAGGCGCGATAGTAATCCTTGGCCTTACGCAGAGCCTCGCTTTGTCTGCCGTTGTACTCACTTCCTTCCTCTTCAATCAGCTATGGTGGTGGTTAAGAAAACATTACAAAAGAAGATTTATGGAGGCTTCTGTCACGGTTGCTCTGTCATGATACACACTGCCATAAGAGGTAACGTTGTATACATGCTTTTTATGGGGTGGGGGTGGGGGGAGTTACTAGTTGATGCCTGCATACACATAAAGAACAACTGGATATATATTTTTATGAATGTATGTGCATGCATTTGTTTATAAACAGTGAAAGATGGATAGAATGTCTGATTTTGATGATTCAAAAACATGCTGAACTCTATACAGAGTGAACTTATTCATGTTTATCTGTTTGCTAGGGGATATTGCTTTTCTGGGTAGATGCTCACAAATCTTTACACACAACTGAAGTTTATTGTCATCACAAAATGCAATAACTTCGGTGATGCATCATGACCAACAACCATACTGCACCATGACCCACAACCATACTGCACCAAAAAGAAATCTTATTACGTTGTTTTAGGATCGTCTTCCTTATACATTATCATACCATCAATCATACGCATCCAAAGTAATGCAATAACCATGCAAATTAATCACACTTTATTTGCTGTGTATTCATACAATGAGATATACTTGATTAGTTTAGACTAATGTGCTTTCTCCCAAGCAAGCTACATGGAATCTAAAGGGACTGTACAGTACTGGTTTAGGTGGGGATTCATGTTTTGAGCATTTCTAAGTGAGATACTGAGAAACCTCAGATGAAATATGAAAGAGCATGTAATTTTAAGAAGGATTCAACGTTTATTTGGTGAAAATTGGTTTTTCAAATGGCTGAGATATCCAAAAAAGTGATAATAATAAAAGACTACAGGCCACACGTTTTATTAGGATCTCTTTGTTTCACCTTTTTTTTGGATATCTCAGCCATTTCAAAACCGATTTTCATCAAATAAACTTTTGATACCCCTTAGAATTGCATGCTCTTTGACATCTCATAGAGTGGTTTCTGAATATCTCGCAAAACGTTAAAAGATAAATCCTCACCTCAACCAAAACTGTGCACACCCTCTAATTTGGAGTACTGCAACGGTACATGATTAATCAGAAATGATTCTAACATATGGTGCAATGCTCTTCATCATCTGCACTTGATCATGACATCTCATTTCACAAAAATAAACAAACCTCACCATCCTGCATACATGTGTATGTGCAAATCAAACAAGGGCATGATTTTGTGACCTAACAAGTCTTCTCACTGATGTAAGCAACAAAACTTTCTGAATTTCCTCTTTTTGACAAAAAGGTAAAAAGAAAACAAGAGACCCGCGGGTCTAGCGCTCACCTGAGTATCGCAAGTTCACCTTTCACGCAGTCACTAATCTAAATTATTCACAGCTCTACCAAAATTTGACGAGGCATTCTCAAGTGGAAGATGAAAATGTACAATAAGGGCCCAATGTTTTCAAGATTCCTTAATTTGGGGGAATTGGGGCCCCCTGGGGCCCTCTGGGTGGGGCATGGTGCCCAGTTTGATAAATTGAGATCCTGACCACCTAGGGATGCTACCTGCCAAGTTTGACAAAAATCCATCATGAGGTTTTCAGGAAGAAGATGAAAATGTACAATTCAGGCCCCCATTTGGACCCTTCCAACCACCCCCCCCCCCTACCCCCAAGAGGGGCACCCCTGGATCTCCTATGAACAAACTTGAAACTACAGTCATTAATGTACTCACTCATAGTATTATCTCAGCTCTATAACTTCTGATTCTAGAGAAGATTTTTAAAGATTCCTTCATTTGGGGGTTTGGGCCCCCTGGGGGCCCCCTGGGCGGGGCATGGTGCCCATTTTAACAAATTGAGATCCTAACCCCCTAGGGATGCTACCTGCCAAGTTTGGTGAAAATGGGTCATGAGGTTTTCAGGAAGAAGATGAAAATGTACAATTCAGGCCCCCATTTGGACCCTTCCAACCAACCCCCCCCCCCCCCTACCCCCAAGAGGGGCACCCCAGGATCTCCTATGAACAAACTTGAAACTACAGTCATTAATGTACTCACTCATAGTATTATCTCAGCTCTATAACTTCTGATTCTAGAGAAGATTTTTAAAGATTCCTTCATTTGGGGGGTTTGGGCCCCCTGGGGGCCCCCTGGGCGGGGCATGGTGCCCATTTTAACAAATTGAGATCCTAACCCCCTAGGGATGCTACCTGCCAAGTTTGGTGAAAATGGGTCATGGGGTTCTCAAGAAGAAGATAAAAATGTACAATTTAGGCCCCATTAGGACCCCTCCTCACCTCCCCCCCCCCCCCCCCCCTGGGTCCCAAGGGGGGCACCCCTGATTCTGCCATGAACAAACTTGAAACTACAGTCATCAATGTGCTAACTCATAGTATTAACCTAGCTCTATCACTTCTGGTTCTAGAGAAGAAGATTTTTGCGGATTCCTTAATTTTGGGGGGTTTGGGCCCCCTAGGGGCCCCCTGGGTGAGTCATGGTGCCCATTTTAACAAATGGAGTTCCTAACCCCCTAGGGATGCTACCTGCCAAGTTTGGTGAAAATGGGTCATGGAGTTCTCAAGAAGAAGATGAAAATGTACAATTTAGGCCCCATTAGAGCCCTCCCCACCCCCCTCCCCTGGGTCCCAAGGGGGGCACCCCTGATTCTGCCATGAACAAACTTGAAACTACAGTCATCAATGTACTAACTCATAGTATTAACTTAGCTCTATCACTTCTGGTTCTAGAGAAGAAGATTTTTACAGATTCCTTAATTTTGGGGGGTTTGGGCCCCCCTGGGGGCCCCCTGGGTGGGGCATGGTGCCCATTTTAACAAATTGAGTTCCTAACCCCCTAGGGATGCTACCTGCCAAGTTTGATGAAAATCGGTCATGGGGTTTTCAAGAAGAAGATGAAAATGTAAAAAGTTTACGCACGACGCACGACGGACGACGCACGACGGACGACGGACGACGGACGACGGACGACGCACGACGCACGACGCACGACGCACGACGGACGCCGGACGAAGGGCGATCGCAATAGCTCACTTGAGCCTTTGGCTCAGGTGAGCTAAAAAGAAAGAGAGAGAGAAAGTATTTTGTTATTTGCATTAAAATTTCACTGTGTAGCAACAAGCCTGAACTGAGTTCTTACTCTTTTTAACAGCTTCTGGTTTTTGGCATAGACTTGTTGAAAAGTGCCCCACTTCGAATGACCCTCTGGTATTTCGTTGTTATTGATCCAGTTTCCACATGAGTACTGGTAGAAATCCTGGCATGGGTCTGCAGTCAAGTCCATGGAGTGTTCTACAGTTTTACATATGTCACAGGCGCTCTGAAAGAAGAAGAGAAAAAGACATGACAACGACAAAAAAACAAAAAACAAAAACATATTTCCATACATCTTCATTACTATCATCTGCTGAAAAATATAGAATAAGCCTCAAATTACATCTGTTTATATATATATATATATATATATATATATATATATATATATATATATATAGAGAGAGAGAGAGAGAGAGAGAGAGAGAGAGAGAGAGAGAGAGAGAGTGCGAGAAGGAGTCCCGACCGTGTACAGAACCAGTGTAGCTCCTTCATTATTCATTCAGTTTGAGAAGATATATATACACAGTATGTTCCCCCCAAAAAATTTACAATCGGATTTCTGCCTTTAAATTGATAACTTTCAGTTTGGTTAAACTGTCCAAATGCTATTTCAGGGTATAAAAATATAACATCTTACCTATATTTTGCAGAAAACCCCACCCAATTTGGTTAAGTGGTCACACAGAAATGTGAATTGTTGTTAAGCATGCCATGGGTCTGTTTCTTTAAAGTTTCATTTGCCCTTGGATGCTCTTGGACCTGCATAATGTGTGAACACAGTGGCCAGAACTTGGAGGGAAGGGATTCCTGACATGCTCCACACATATCCTCATGTCAATTTGACCACTGAAGTAAATCAGATGGAGTTTTCTGTAAGATGTGGGTAAGAAGTTATAGTTTCATACCCTGAAATTGTATTCAGATTGATTCACAATTTTTTAAGTTATTGCTGTGGAAGGTTCTGTTGTAATTTTTTTTTTTTTTTTTTTTTTTTTTTGGGGGGTACATCAGTTTCATCAATCGATACATGCAAAAATTCATTCATCCATCCATCCATCTATTCATCAATCTCAATCTATTCACCCATATCTTTATCAAACTATCCATGTGTTAAGCTTTCCATTCATCTTTCTATATTTTTATCTATCCATCTTTTTATCTATTTCTGCCTTGATGAACCAATCTACAAGTCTGCCAACTTCTGCAAATAAAATAACATACTGAAGTACGATAAAAGATACAATTTGAGAATAGAAATTAATTTGGTTAAAAATGTAGAAAGGCTACATTCTAAGCATGCCAAATGAATTTCAAAAGTCAATTAATGACATTGACATATGTTATTAATTATCATTTTCATATCTGTATAAGAAAAAAATACACTTAATATTAATTGCACACATGTACGTGTATTACTTGTATTACTTGGTAGCCCCACGCCAATTTGTGCCTCCATCTTCACACACACATAAATTTCATAAATTCTAGTACAGACTTTGCAATAATCAGGGATTACTCATGGTTCCAAAACTGATGACATTCTCACTTGAAAATTCACATATGATTTGTCTGTCATAAGCAGAAAATGAGCAAAGTGCAATGAACCACCCATAGCATCGAGGGGGGGGGGGGGGGACTGATGGTTGAGAGGGAAGGGATTTTGACCAACACTGACCACATAGTCCCTTGTGAAGAGAAGACAAATGAAAATGCCTGTGACAACGAGCAGGAGAAAGGACACTAGCGTCATGATGGCCAGACATCGATCTTGTTTCTGCTCCTGAGCGATGGCGTAACGAAGGGCTGGTCCTGAAATGTGAGGTAAAACAAAGTGACAGAAATAAATGCATACAATTTACTCATTGCAAGTTTTTTATCATTGTTGTTGCTTTTTTTTTAAAGAAAGCAGAACTGGAAGTTTGCAGGTTTTAATGTTCCACAAATCCTCCACAGCAAGGATGCCTGTATCCTCACAGCATACATATATTATGCACAATTCAAGATCAAAAGCCCTGAGAGTTTTGCTAGAGGGGTAAAAAAAAAAAAAACAATAATACTTGCATTTTGTTCCACTTCCATGTGCATTATGCTACTCTCTTTGCTATTCAAAGATTTTCAAGACTCCATATCAAATTGTGACCAAGTTTACCTAAATCTATGTGTCACTTGAATATTTAAATCAGAAAATATTTTGCCAAATACTGTAAGAGTGGACATTTTCGCACGACTAATTTTTCGCCCTTGGCCAGGTAAAAAGAGTTTCACGTGATTTCAATTCCACAGAATCAAGACACCAAGTACCGGAACATATGTATGGCAAGCAAAAATATTCGCGAGCTTTTATTTTCGGGCTACTTTCTGGTTGTGCGAAATGCGCGAAAATTTCAACAACGCGAAAATTTCCACTTTTACAGTATAATATGCATGATGTGACTGCACTACAGTAAAGAGTGAATAAATTAATCAGTTTCCATTTGGGGGAGTACACTCAAGGGCTTCAGAGCATACATGTACCAATGATCAATGCACATACATTCAGTATTATGAAACTACATGTGCACACAAAGATCCCACAAAGATTCAGGCTTCAGGCAGCAACCATCACACGTTTCTACGCACCAATAAACAAATCAAGCAAAATTGCAATGAAAATCTACGAAGCAACATTTGAACATTATAAGCAAAAGCATTAAAAAAACATCAGCAAGCTACCATATAAATCAAACCCTGTAAAAATATGCGTATCAAAAACCACAAAGTAAATATCCTATAGTAGTACGTACCGGTAGAGCAAACGACAGATGTACGCTGGTACTGACAGTACGAGTGATTATTGGGCAAAGCACTGGAGCAATGGAAAATTTTGCTTTGAGAGCATATTGTTTTGCTCTTGTGCTATGAGACAGTGATGATTTACGACGGACTCTGAACTGATGCACTTTTTTTCGTATTGGATATCTGTTTACGTGATTAGGTCAAAATGGTAGGGCACATTCGTAAACTTTCTCTCTACAAAGGGCATCACAGCGCTTGAATTTAGGTCAAATGCAATAAATTGTGAAGTCTCAAGCCATTTATTATATTTTCCCCCATAATTGTCAGAAGATCTTGGGATAACTACCATTGCTTGTTTTTCTGGTGCCACGATGTAGGAGTATGTTCGATTCAAATTTCACTCTAGTTCTCCCATCTCCAGTGATATCACAATTTTGAATTATGTAGGCCTACAGAATTGATAAATTTGATAGCTGTTTATTTTTATTGGTGTATACCCATTCTCACACAAAAACAAAAACACACACAGACACACACACGAACATTACACATGAAAATTTTCAAATTCTGAATTGTTGTGGTTATGTTTTTTGTGTCAGGTATTATGAAAAGGGTGAAATAAGTAATTGAGCAGTATGTAAAATCTTAATGGTATGTTGTGAAATATGATTAACAACGTTATAGAAACGATGATTAGTGGAAATTGAAATGCGTGTACAATTCTACTAGTATGTAACAAATGCAGACAGAAGAAAACTGACCAGAAATGAATATATAAGTTATTAGTGGACTAGGAAAAATGAGCAAAGAAAATGGGATTCCATCGGGATTCAAACCCGTGACCTAGGGATTGCTAGCCCGGTGCTCTACCGAACGAGCTATAGAAAGCCCTAGTTCAGTGTTCATCCCAGAAACCCTAAATTTTCAATGCTCGGATGGTGTATACAACACTACTAAATTGTATGCAAGTTTGTATGATAATATTTGAGTACCAAGGTAATGTATATTTTTGTTGTCTCGTATGTTACCAGTTAAAAAAAAAAAATTTGTCTCCATGAATGAACACAAATTGATACTCATCATATCATATCATATCGTATTATATCATATCATATGTCAGTCACATCACCTCATTTTTCATATCTGTCAAAACGTATATGATGAACACCATAGCTCAAAGTGATTCAAAATATGACATCTTTGTACAGACTGAGCAAGAGGGAATGGAAGTACACCAAATGACGCATTTAAATGTAATAAACCATATAAACCATTAACAGGGGTGGATCCGGAAATTCTGTTGGTTGGGGGGGGGGGGGTCTTTACAAAATTTACGGGAGTGCACGCAACCCCTATTTTTTTTTTCTTTAGCTGTAACAAGAAATAAAGGGGAGCGTAGCAAGAGCTACAATACTCACTGAGATAGTAGTCTTCCATGCCATCTGAACCTCCATTTATCATTGGCTCAAGCTGATCCTTTTCTCTAAGTGTTACCATGGTGATGTAGTCGTTCTGCTTCTTCCCAAATCTTCCTCTGTTCTCATGCCACGGTGCCATGCTTTTGTCATCTATGACACATGCCCATGTCAGGTCTAGGCCAGTAGATAGGCCAGCATAAATGAGTCTTTGATGTCCTTTATATCAAGCTATACTGCAACAAAAGTAGATAGTAAACAATGTGGAGAGTACATCACATGTCCTTAATATGATATTCATATAAATGAAAAGAGTATCAAATGTGACCCTGCATCACAAAACCAACAAAAAGTCACCAGACATGGATTTTCAGTTAAAGGCAGATTCCTGAAGCAAACTCTAAGCTATAAAATGATGTACAACTTAATTCAAATGGACTCTCCTAAATCCATCTAAATATTGGAAAGAACGCAAACACTCTGAAAAAGTATGAGCTGAGAAAAGAGGCTGTGAAGTAAAGGTTCTAGTCGATGAAGTGCTAAATTTTCACCAACATTTATTCGATGAAAATTGATTTTTAAATATCCAAAACAGAATGATCCTGATAAAAGGTGGGACCTACCTTTTATTACAATCACTTTATTTTACTTTATTTTTGGATGTCTCAGCCATTCCAAAACCGATTTTGATCAAATAAACTTTGAATTCCTCTCAGAATGATATCCTCTGTACTACTTCATTTGTGGTTTCTTGGTATCTCACAAAAAGCTAAAAGCCCAATCCTCATCTCTACCAATACCATACCATCCCTTTAAGCTGAAATTGAGCATGCTTCATTAACAAATTCTGTCCATGATTATTGCCTACTTTCAAAGCAGTAGGATTATCCTTTCAAAAATTATCAGAGTTGAAAGTGAAGAGTGTGTACAAAGGATTTTTGAGAAATGAAATGGGGGGGGGGGGGGGGTTCTCTGATCACACCACTCTCCAAAAAAAAAGTTGTAGAAAAAACTGCTGAACACACTTTCCCATTAATTCTATACTCCCAAACTTAAGAATATAAAAAGAAAACCTCTTTCAGAAAATGTGAAAAGCTCATGATTGACTAGGTTGACCCACTTCACCTTTTTTGAGTCCTCATGTAAAATCAAGGCATGCAACTTTCTGTTGGTATTGTGATGCATGGTCACAAACAGTGATTCAAGGGTATCTCCATTCTTTTATTCCAGTAGATTTTGATGAGAAGAATACAACATCAGACTAGAAAGGACACATGTTTCTATTAAAAATGAAATAAAAAAAAATACAAAAAGTACCCCAAAATCTGAAGTTTAACACATATGGAGAATTCTGCAAATAAGTAAAATCAGTAACAAACCACATGAATTTGGTATTGTCATGTATTACCCACTACTGCAACATGATAAAACTAACACATTGGTGCACGCGTATTACACATTACAATCCTTTATTTCTTCAAATATGAGCTTGCTTGACTTACATTGGCAGGTTCAAGTAAATCTACACCCCATAAAAAAGAAATATTGCTCTCTCGTTATATCTGAACAAGAAACTTTGTAAACTTTATTTTACAAGCAGTACCTATTAAACTATTAATCACTTAATGTGCCATTTCACAGCCTAATACATTTGAACAGTGTTATCTATTTCAGCCCGCAATTCTGAACCTCACATAAAGAATCTCTTCTTTAAACAAAACAAAGTATTGATTATCGATACATAGAATTCCAAAAACTTAGTTTACAAATTTTTAGCACTCACACACTTCTGAGATATGACAATTGGCGACACAATAAAACTCTAGTCACGAGCCAGTGGTTCTTAAGATACAAAATTTGCCTATCTTTAGATGATGAATAACAAGATCATAGGGCCTATTTATTAAAGCTCCCCCCCCCCCCCACACCCCCAAAGGGGGGGGGGGGGGACAAAGCAATCTTTTATTTTGTTTAGCAATTAAGACTATGTAGTTTGTCAAATATTACCTCAAGAGGCACACTTTTAACCCATTGAGGATGGTGTGATTTTGCTACAACACACATTTCCCAAAGAAGCTTGCCTGAGTATACTCGGGACTTGTCCTCAACAGGTTATATGCATAACCCTTCACTTGTCATAGGCTTGCAACATATTCATCCCAGGAGCAAATAATTGATTGCCAATGTCACTAAACAAGTCCTGATTTTGTGTGCAGCACCAGTGATGAGTCTTACATTCATGAGCATAACCACTATGGTAGCTCTGACTAGTACATCTGATTTTTCTTACAATGGCATAAGATTACACTTAAAATTGACCCTAATGTAACATGTCTACAATGTATAGCGGTCAGCCGCCTATAAGGTAACTCAGGACTGTCCCTTGAGTGGTCACAGTACTACAAATTTGACTGTACATAATAAAAAATATGCCATCTGTACAATGATCATTTGAAATTTGATGGCAATTCAAATTCAATACTCTGTCTAAACTTGTTTGGTTTATAAATAATTTGTCTAATTATCAAGATATTATTATTTTTACACCTTAATTGTCGTTTCGAGAGTGACGGACAGTCCCAAACACATTTCTAACCATTTCAGAGTTCATACAATTTCTCATGAATCAAATTCCATGACTTTCCATGACCATTTTAGCCAGAATTCCATGACCTTTCCATGATATTATACCATTTTTTTTTTTACACATTAAACTGAAAATTTGATTTCAAATCAAAGCGAAGCAAAAGGAATACATACACATCTCACACAAACAACAGATAAACTTCTATAATTTTTGCAATTCCATGACTTTCCATGACCTTTTGATGGAAATATCAAGTTTTTCATGACTTTCAAGGTCTGGAAAAAGACTTAAAGTAGCCAAATTCCATGACTTTCAAGGTTTTCCATGACCCATATGAACCCCGCATTTGTATGGCCCAACTGCTGTCACAGTCTATGGCAATAATATCTTCAAATTCTTTATAGCAGAACTTTAAATACACGCATTCCTAATCTGATATCCAGTGTGCTTAAAAAGAAAACAAAACAGAAAGTATATGGAAATGCAATACAAAGTTTGGAGCAACACTTACCAAATTATGACCCACTATGCATCCATTAGTACTGCACGTCTACAAGAAGCCAGTTCACAGGTCTCCACTTTCCCCGACTAAAAAATAGCCCCTGAAAGAAGGGGAAAAAAAGAACATTTAGCACTGGTACATAATTAATTGCTGGGATTGAACATAATCTCATACCAGCACAATAAAATGCCTGATGATTCTGACAATGCTAAAAGCTACCCTTTGGTTAAATGGCTGTCGATAGACGAATAGGGCATGAACGACAAATAGCACTGGGAACGGCTGCAGCTGTTCAGAGTTTGTTGCTACGGTTCATGAGTACTGCTGGCCAGATTGGGCAGAACAATGAGTGAAATGCAAACACTGTGGGAGATGGGATAACAGGTAACCAGCTGTCTGTCTTTCTAGTCAAATCTAAATTCATGTCATTCACATACATGACCTCAGGGCATCAACATATGCTACAAAAATGTCTACAATTATTGTTAGATACAAGTGACTCATGCTGTTGTTGTTTTCTTTTTTTCTTTTTTTTATTAGAACAAATTAAAATCAATTACAACATTTACAACAATCATTAAATGATTACAAATTTCACAAAGACAAAGTGGCAACACAGAATAGAATGGTACCTCAGCAAAAATATAAAACCCTTAATTCATATCCCGCATCCCCCCCCCCAAAAAAAAAGAGGCAAATTGATGACTTAATATAAGTTCAGTCAAAATGAAATTAAGTGATTTAGTAAATATTAGAGAATGCAACAGTGAAAGATGATATTGATAAAATATTGAAATTGATGGATATACACGGGGTGATTTCAAGTCCAGTGCTAGTGCTTGTGCAAATTAAATGTAGTGCTATCTCAGCACTAGCACCGGTGATAAAGCTCTCTTTCTATTATCAGTACATTGCCACCATCAATGTCATCATTATCACCATCGTTATCATTGATATGGAATTTACTCAAAACTTACATCCTTAGACTTTCCACTACCATGGTAGTAAGCTGCTCTCCTCGAACCAAAGTTACAATTGTGGTCTGATAATATGGAACTTTAGCATTTTACTAAGCTGTAGGTGCATTATGTAATGTACTACTAAAATCTTACTCTGACCAGGTTTTTTTTCTTTTGTGAGTGTGTGCATGTTTTAAGGTTTATTTTGTGAGGTGTGAGAAAAAGCTTGACTGGTGTCTGAGCACAAGAAAGACTCCTGAGGCGTGAGATTTGATGTGTCATATAACTGCAATACCAGTGGCAATTGGGCCTCGATACCTTTGTGACAAATTTTTGAATTACTTTAAACATTATTCTACTTCCTCTTGATGATTATAGCATATAATATGTGTCACAATATGCTATGCTTCACTTTAGCGTTCGACTGATTTTGATAAAACTCTGTCCTCACATATTTTTCATGATTATTATCAATTTCCCAACTCACATTCGCTAAACCAACACACATACACACACACACACACACACACACACACACACACACAATCCATTCATTCATACTTTGTGCTAAATTCTTCATTTGAATTTTGTTCAGTGCCATTTTATAAATGGTTTTCTTTTTTTGTTGTTGCTGCAAACCATACAATTAAAACACAGAAAAACCACCAGAAAATGGAATCAGAATCTAAATCCATTTAAACAAACAAACAAACCAAACACACACATACAAAAACACACACACACACATACACACATACACCATACCAAAAGGGCACTAAAAATTTCTTTGAGTTCATTTTTATGCTTTTTAAGCCTATTCTATTCCTAGACGTAATGTACCGGCAGCTGTGTAATACTGCCACATAAAACAGGTCCAGGGTCCTGGCTCAGTTGAAATCTGCATCAAAATTGCCTCCTGTTCCACAATCAATGAATACTATTTTACAACACAACAGTACCAAAAAAGAAAAGAAAAAAGAAACAGTATTTAAAAAAATTAATGACAAAGGAACACATATCTTCAGAAACAGCATTAATGATGCCAACAGTACCAGTGGTAGTATTTCAATTGTAGGCTCAGCTATCAACTATCATTTGGCAGGTTTCATTGCACTGCACTACAAATGCACAATGTAGGTCCCTCATCACACTCATTTCAGCTATGGGGTCTACCAGGGAGGTGGTATCTTGGAAAAATTTGTTTTAGATGTGGAAGAGTTTTACAACATTTTTATACTTTTACAGCCTTCCACCAGCTGACTAGAGGAGATTCTGCAAAACCAAGGGGGGCATTCTATGAGCAAGTGTTTTGATTGGATATTTTTCTGACAAACTGTTATAAGCTACTGAAATCCTTCCATTTGTCAGACAAAATGCTGAACATGAAATGCAAATGTGTAGAACGAGATAAAGAAAATTCAACATATTTTCACTGTTCTCGCATAATAAAAGAGCACTTGACTTGTCTCTTTCAGAAGGCAGGGGGAATAATATTACCCTCAACATAATGCCAGTGACAAGTCGAGGAAATGTGTACTTGTTTTTCATAACATGAAATTTTGTGAAATTCTCTTTAAATTTTTCCTATAATTCATGTCGTTGTGACATCATAGCCTGTAGTACTACTAGTACTGTACCACAGTCTTCCCATCCAGTAACCCCGGCCGGGGGCGCTCCTGTGCACACAGTTTATAGACTTACTTCATGTTTGGGCCGGCTGGTCGCAGTTACCCATCCAGCAGTGACTGCATAGAAACTTTTAATGATTCATAACTTCTGAAAGGATTGTCTGCTTTTCCTCAAAATTTCCACTGACATAACTTTATTTACCCTACCATTTACTAATGTAATGTTGCTGTAAATTTAAGATCTGTATTCACTCACTTCACATGCGAATGAAGGTGGAATTGTCCTTTTTTTTCCAGTTTAAACTGTATGAAGCATGTATGTATTTGGTACTAGGTCCACTGACAAGTGCAACCAGCCCGAACTACGTGTACCCACCCAAGATGGGCAGTGAAGCGCGCCGCCGGGCCGGTAAATGGCAATGGTTTGTCCTCCGCTCTGCCTCTGCAAGCTCAAGTACTAGTAGACCGTCTACATATTATACTTGTACACTAGTTTGAAGGAATGGGACTAAGCATATCTTTGACTGACTGCGGATACAAAACACACGTACAACACGGAAGTACAGTTAGCAGCTGGTTAATTTCGCTTCATTTCGTTGTGAATATCCAAACCTAACACTAACAATGACACTTGTAAACAACGTTTAACAGTAATATCCACGGCAAAATATCGTTGTAGGTCCCATCCATCTCTTCCCGAGCCTCGTGGAAGCCGTAAATGAACAAAGAGTGAGTAGACAGATTGTGCAAAACTGTACGATGGACATTACTGAACGTGCAACCTATATCAGAATAGGCGCAGCGCAGCCGCCGGGAGCCGGGTAGCCGCCAGGCGCGGTCCGCGGACCGGGACGGTGGCCGCCGGTGCACAGTGTCGTCAGATCAGTGATCATGCTGATACATACAGTCTTACCTTTAATTCTTGTGGCACTAGATTGGCGACACAGTGAGCTAGAATAAGCTTATTTGGAGCTGCGTGTACAGCTGTAGCGGTTCAAATGAGGTTAATGATTCTTAAAGACGGTACACATTCACAGGAATATTCTGGAATTCCATGCCCTGAGCTGAGCTGTGATCAGTGCAATCATACGACCTTCCGGTATGCTATATACACACTTACCACCACACCAAATAATGTACATACTATATGTACACACAGAGCATTCATCTGCTGCATGATACAAGCGCGCAGCATGTTGTGATTGTGATCCTGCCTGTTGAGAACCACAGGGGGGGGGGGGGGGGGGGGGGGGGGGTGGAGGGAGCATGCAGAGCAGACGGTGAAACTGCTCGAAAAGCCATGGACCCTACATTAGGGTCCATGGAAAAGCTAAAAGGTTTGAGGGCCGCAGTCTTCTCCTCCCCCCCCCCCAAAGTGTCTAGGGTCTGGAAAAAAAAAATCTGTTTAAAATTGGACACACATCGCAGAGAAAAAAAAAATCATGGACTGGGCCTAGAGAGTTGAAAAGAACCAAAACGCTGCAACAAGATTTTTAAAGGGGATGGCTAGTAACTGATCAGTGGGAATCAGTGGGAATGCTGGGGGATGATTGTTCCAATTCTTGTGGGATTCATTTAAGAGCACATTATAGGCTATATCTATTGTTGTGTGAAAATTATTTGCTTCAGAACGGTCTCATATTCAAGTAACGTGCAGTTTAATGTCCCGTCACTGTATACAGGCATGCTAACCTGGAAGCATTAAATTGCACATTACCTGAATATGAGACCATTCTGAAGCAAACAGTTTTCACACAACAATAGGTATATAATGTACTCTTAAATGAACCCCACAAGGATTGGAACAATCATCCCCAACATTCCCACTGATTCCCACTGATCAGTTACTAGCCATCCCCTTAAGGCCCTGTGTTATAGGGCCTATTGGCATTATTTGGAATCTCTTCTTTTTTTTTCTACATAATGAAGAAAACACAGAATTTAACAGTATTAAGATATTTTGAGTTTCATCAAGCACAACAGGACCGATAACACAGGAACAATAGAACTGTAACTGATGGCATTGCAGTCACTGGCAAAAGTTGAGGCGCTGAAAATTCGAAAGTGTTTTCACCAAGGAAACCCGAAGGCCTACCTGATGACTTATATTACTCGCAATCACAGATTTTAAAGAAGTGGAGGATATTTCCCACCTCGGGGTGTAGAAAAGTTGCTTTGTGGCTTGAAGATTACAAAGCTCAGGACCAGATGGGTAGGAAATCAACTCCACGAGTCTTGAAGCAGTTATTGCAGAAAAATTTCTGGCTCCCGTTCTTTTATACTTATATTTCGGTTGTCATTCAGTGAAATACCTAAATTACTGGCGAGAATTTAATGTTGTTATAGGCCTACCAGCAGTCTACAAAACAGGAAATCGACCCATTCCCGTAAACCGATGTCCCATTATTCTGACATTTATATTTGCTACACACTAATGGAACACGTCTTGGCTATGGCAAAATCATGATGAAGAACGGGGACGAAAATAACCGTGCAATCCCCTTCCCATGGCTTTCGTATAAAGAACGATGTATCATTATGAACAACAATGTTAAGATTCACAAGCGATCTACTCAAAAACATGGACATGATGGATGAAACGGACGTCAAAAGGATGTTATAATAATAGACTTATTGAAAGCCTTTGACAAGGTTGGGCAAGAACGACTTTTACACAAATTGGACTTCTGTGGTATCGGGGGACCTTAATGGGGATTCGTAACTTTCTTGAAATATGGAAGAAGTCAGAGGGTTTTCTTGGATGGCATCAAAACTTATCACGGCTTATGCACTTAAATCTGCATATGAGATCATGTTTTTTCTTTGTTTCTTCCAATATGGAATGTGATTACGACATATGCTTTTGAATGATTTGTTCAATATGAATACAATATGTTATGTTCAAACTAAACAAAAGCTAACCTCTTTTGCACCATGTCGCACGTGAAAGTTGTAGTGGAGGAAAGACACCAACGTCTCATCCCCTGACAAAAAATAAAATGAAATGAAATAAAAAAGAAATATGAAAAACTAGGTCTATTATATTCGTGTCTATGGGGCGTACAAATTTCGAAGGAAAGCATTCAACTGCCTCGCCCGCTGCATTGGCCATATAGAGGACTTGAGTTGTATCTTGTGAACGCAAAAATCAATAATTTGTTCAAGAGAATTCCCTCCCCTCTCATAGTTTAATTTTGATTAATGAGGGCGGGGGAAGGGGTGTAACACTTTCCCATTCGAGATTCTGAAACCCTTTTCTGTAAGTTATCACAATTTCTTTGTCTTTTTGCATAATGCATGCAGAAATATGTTTTCTCTCTGATAATTATTTTCATTTCTTTTCTTACCGTTGACGTCGTGATACAAAGAGAATAAAAAGTGGACACAATTCCCTTTTATCGTATATAAAATATGCGTCCCAATAGTGAAGTGATATATTTCAATATTGAAGAGTAATCTGTAAAACAGCAAATACACTATATAGCTATACGAGAACGACTGTTCATTTCACAATGTCAACAATAATCAGCACATTTATGTATGATATATGCACAATCCAAACAAATCGACAGCATGTCCTATATAATATACACAGACTGCTATACGCACCTGTACACTGTAGTATGTTTTGTTTGTTTGTTTTGTTTGTTTTTTTTATAGTACCATTGACCGATCACAACACAGACAATAACTTGACATAACTGAATAGAATGGTCGTGGAAAGAGGTAATACTGTACAGCAGTAGCTGTTTATTAATCACGATGCATTTTCTTCATTTTTTTAAGGAAATCATGACGGATTTAACTCGTTATCACAATAAAGAGTGATTATCAACAATCTTTATCAAAATTAATGAGAGAATATAGTGATGAAGTAATGATATCACCTTTCAACGTTTGTAGTTTTGAACAATAATTATTATCGTAATGTAATGTGTGCGTTTCGTATGAAGGTTTGTCACTTACATAAACTATTAAATTTATGTCCAATGATTTGTTACAGTGTATATACAGGCCTAAATATGAACAGTTAAGGGCTTTTTACACTTGTGTTTCTTAACCCCGGACTTTCTCTGACCCAGGACTATCGATAGTCCCGTACCAATTTTTTCAGCTTTTTACACTCGCCAATTAGTCCCGTACTATCTCTTGTCCGGGGCTAAGGAGAAAACTGACCTTTTTACACTCGTATTTCTTAGCCCCGGACTTTCCAAACCACATGAATATTCATAATTACGCTGTGTACTGTACACGTACACGCACGCACCGGCAGCACTTGATTGCCTCGTTTCTGATTGGTCAGTGAGGGTCGGACTTCGTCTCCGTCGCTTAGCCCAGGATTATTTTTTCGTTCTGTTTACACTCACTTGCTTGGCACCGCAATTGCGGTGCTAACCCCTGCTATTTTGCAGGGCCAGATAGTACCGTACTATCGGTGGGGCTAGCCCACTTTGGCAAAAACGAGTGTAAACAGAAAGTGGGCTAAGGATAGTCCCGTACAAGGGCGTACCGAGGGGGGGTGTTTTGGGTGTTCAAACACCCCCCTTTGCCAAAAGGGGGGTGTTTAAGGTGTTCAAACACCCCCCTTGGGCAAAAGGGAGGTGTTTGAGCTATTCAACACCCCTCTTCAGCAATGCTTAGATGTTGACAAATGAAACAAAAGCTGTCTTTACCGCTTTTATTTCCGTTTTTAATTCCGCCTTTCCTTTCTTTTGCGTTCATTCTCTCTCTCTCTTTCTCTTCCTTGAATGGTTGTGTGGATGATGATACATTATGGAGTTACATAATATCATACGCACTAAAGAACTCGTGTACAGTACGTGTTCATACTACGTTACTGCACCGCGCGCGAAGTTGACGCGCAAACAGTAGACATGCTGTGGAGCCGGGAAATGTGCAAACGCCGGGAAATGTGCAAACGCCGGGAATTGTGCAAACGTCTCGCCGGGAAATGTGCAAACGCCGGGAAATGTGCAAACGTCTTGCCAGGAAATGTGCAAACGCCGGGAAATGTGCAAACTTCTCGCCGGGAAATGTGCAAATTTCATCAACGGGAAATGTGCAAACATGACGCCGGTAAATGTGCAAAAGTTCAATTTTGCCGGGAAATGTGCAAAACGTCGCCGGGAAATGTGCAAATCATTTACTTTAGTGATATTGTGTACAAAGATAGTAGATAAACTCCATATCAAAACTGTCCATGAACTTCCACCATTTAGATTTTCTTAATGAAATCCTTGACAGATTTTCAACAAAATTGGCAGGTAGCACGATTATGGCGATGGGATCTCAATTTGTTTATATAGTAGACCCCCCCCCCCCCCCCCGAAAAAGGGGAGGGGGGGGGGGGCTCAATTAAGTCCCAGAACTACGGTATTATCGAAATTCTTCTTGTATTATATAACCAAATAAGAATGAGCTAGGATGGTTCTTTAACCCTAAAGGGGCCGGGATTTTTTGGCTATGCTGAGACCGGGGGGGGGGGGGGGGAGGGATGGATTCCGCCCCCCCCCCCCCACCATGAGATCTCGGCCATTGGTGGTGCGATCGCGATGAAATTTGCATGCGTGAGACCCACGTCATAATCTACAAGATTGTGTCATAAGATTTTTTGAAACAATCAATTTCTAATTTTAATTAATTGATTATGCAAATTAAGCTCAAGATGATATTTTAGCCTAATTAAAAGCATTGAGAGTCTAATTTTTGATCTGTAAATCTGTTTTTGCATATTCAACAATTGTACATCACAAAAACTTCCAAAACTCATTTCAATTCTTATGTATTTCATTGTTTTCAGAATTTCTTATGTATTTCCTTGTTTTTAAACTTTTGTTTTTTTCTTTGTTTTTTCATTGGAAATTGTCACTGACCACTCTTCTACCATAACTAGCACAAAATTAATAAATGAAAGTGATTAATTGTAAAAATAATCAGGTTTTTATGACTTTCATAACAGAACATTGTTTTCCATAGGAAATGTACACAAAATCACAAAATTGTGCCCGTTTTGAGGCGACATTCCGTTACAAAAATGGGCGTGGCTTCGCAAAAGTATGCGCGGACGTTGCAAATTTGGTCTCAAAAGTTGCGCGAGACTTGAACAAAGAAAGTCAAGAAGCCTCGCGACGAGGTCTTCTCGCGTTACAGATTTACAGCGCGAAACGTCGAGGGGGGGGGGGGGGGGGGCGCCCCCCCCCCGGCCCTTTTAGGGTTAAAGATATTGATGACAGGAGTTCACGTTTAATGGCAGATCCAGGGATGCAGGGCACGGGGCCATAAGTGGGGAGGAGTCTTCAAATTGAAGCCTCAGAGTCCCTAAACTAGTGCTATGAAGACATTAATGTTTGATTATGACGGATCCAGGGGTGTCCGGATCGCGGGGGAGGGGGTGAGGGGAGGAGAGGGATTTTCTACATTGTCAGATTTTCACGAAACTTGTCAGATAGCCTCATTACGGTGATATGATCTTTATGAATTGAAATTAGCCCCCAATCCTCCCCCCACCCCCCGGCCGAAAAGGGGGGGAGGGAGTTGAAGCCTCAGAGTCCCTAAACTCTGGATTTTTACAAATCTTTTTCTGTCGAACAAAAAAAAAAGATAGAGCTAAGTTAGTGCCTTGTATGACTGAAATTTCATGCTTGATTATGGCAGATCCAGGGGTGCCCTGATTTGGGGTGGGGGAGGGGAAGTGATGGAGAGGAGGGGGATTGTCCACATTTACTGCATTTTCTTGATAAATCCCAAGAAGGATTTTCACCAAACTTGGCAGATGGCAGATACCATCTTTACGGTCATATGGTCTTATATGGTAAAATGAGCTCACCCCCGATCAGGGCACCCCTGGGTCCGCCAAAATCAAACATGAAATTTTAGTCATTAATGTCTTCATAGCACTAACTTAGCCCTTTCTTTTTCGGTTCGACAGATGAAGAAAAAAAATCAAGCGTTTATATACATGGTATAGGGACTCTGAGGCTTCAACTCTCCCCCCCCCCCCCCTCCTTAGGGCTGGTGTCGGGGGGGGGGGGGAGGGCTCATTTTGACAAATTACGAACATATCACCATTAAGATGCTATCTGCCAGATCTGGTGAAAAATCGTTGTAGGGTTTGCAAGAAAATGCTGAAAATGTAATAAAAAACTAGAAATGTCGCTATGGTGACTGATGCCTCCGCCATAATGCATGATTCTCCCAATAGGTGTATAGTACAATGTCTTCACAATGTGTGATGACAGTTTCACATAACTGGCAAAATACTGAAATGACAGGTTTGTCAGAAATATCTTGAATGTTCACTTTCCTTAAACTGGGTTTGCTATAATTGTCTAAGAGTGCAGGTACACATATTTAGGGAATTGAGAATTTTTACTTGACTTCTGACGGCCCCTTATGCATTGAGTAATTTCCAAGGTATGGAAAAAGAATGTAATTACAGTACAAAATAGTCGTTGTTTTTTTTTTGTTTTTTTTGTTTGTTTTTTTGTTTTTTTTTTTGTTTTTTTTTTGGGGGGGGGGCATTGAAACCTGGCCCTTGATCCTTAACCTTTGACCTTTGACCTTCTGGCTGGAAATTTCCCGGAGAATCTCCATCAGGTAATGCACGTATATATTAAGTTTTAAAACTAATAATGCAAGCATTGCATATACTAGTATATGAGGGAAATAGTATAATTTTGAGGCGTTGACCTTGACCTTTGACCCCCTTGACTATTGACCCACGACCCCTGAATTCCCTAGATAATCCCTGCCAGTCAGTACATGCGTATGCACCAAGTTCCATGAAGATACATTGAACCATTTGCGAGAAAAGTGATATTGCAACATTTTCACCTAATCTTTGACCTTTTGACCTTTGACCTTATGACATGAAACTCTCTTTGGAGAATCTTTACGCAGTAGCGCATGTTTACACTAAGTTTCAAGAAAATACCTTTGGGCATTGCATAGATATGGGGGAAATAGCAACATTTATACCATTCGACCTTGACCTTTTGACCTTTGACCTCTTGCCAATGTCACTAAAATCTACTCAACTAATTGTCCCATCATACATCATCCTTGGACCAAGTTTGGTGAAAGCTGCTGCATCCAGTTTTGAGTTATCACGTAAACAGATAAATTTTAGGATTTGACCTTGATCTTTGACCTTTGACCTCTGTCCGATTTCACTAGAAAACCTATCAAGTACTGTAAACGTGGAAATTTTCGCGGTACATTAATTTTCGCGGATTTCGCGCTACGCTCGGCTAGCGCGAATTCAAAAACGCGCGAATATATCTTCACAATTTTCTACGCACATTTTGAACGGGATGAATTGTGTGCGCTTCATTGATGATACTGCTACGTAGTACAATGTACAGGCATGTTTACGCTACTAGTACTGTGCGAAGAGACGATACCCTAGATTGCTGTGTACTGTAGCATGCATGTGTGCACCCCACGCATCGATGCTACAGTCCCCCGTGACTACGGTACTAGAGTCACAGCTGTACTACGTATTTGAGTGCTTGTACTCGCAGTCGAGCCGCTCGCTACGTCGCTTGTCGTACGCTGGCATAGCAAGCTATGTAGCAGAGGCTTTGGATGAAAGCAGTGAATGTGTACTACAGTAAAGTAACCTGCTGCGGAGCGCGAATTTAAGAACCCGCGAATACGTTTTCGAGCCGCTCAGCGCGAAAAATTAATCGCGCGAAAATATTGACGTTTACAGTAATTGCCCCATCATACATCATCCTCCGACAAAGTTTGGTGAGATTTGCTCGATCCAGTCTTGAGTCAAGTTATCGCGTAAACGGATACAATTTCATGATTTGACCTTGACCTTTGACCTCTGATCTTAGGCAGATTTCACCCAAAATCTTATCAAATAATTGCCCCATCATACTTTATACTTGGACCAAGTTTGGTAAAATTCCAGTCAATATTACTCAAGTTATCGCGTAAACGAAAGCGGACGGACGTACGTACGGACGGACGGACAACCCGAAAACATAATGCCTCCGGCACCACTTCGTGGCCGAGGCATAAAAAGACAGATGGTCGCTAAGACAGGTGGTAAAGATGGTAATGGTTCGTGCGCAGCTTTGATTGAGAGTTTCTCTTCCATCTCTACATAATAATTATAGGTGAAATGAATGGTTTGCACATTTCCCGGCAAAATTGATCATTTGCACATTTCCCGGCGTAACGTTTGCACATTTCCCGTTGATGAAATTTAGAGATTTGCACATTTCCCGGCAAGACGTTTGCACATTTCCCGGCGTTTGCACATTTCCCGGCGAGACGTTTGCACATTTCCAGGCGTTTGCACATTTCCCGGCGTTTGCACATTTCCCGGCTCCACACATGCCCGATCCCTGCTTTGCTTTCTGACCGAATCGCGAAGATACATTGCGCATAATGTTCACCGTTTACCGGTATTATACCGTACGCGGTACCGTAAATTGTGTATGATGTGTGTACAATGCATGCTGCGCTGCAGCCTATTATATACACATTGCATGCTAAGTCAGTAGTATCACTACCAACAGTGGTGTATCTGGGGGGGGGGGGGGGGGGCAAGGGGGCACGTGAAAAAAAAGAGAAAAAAGAAGAAGAAGAAGAAGAAAAAAAAAAAAAAACCTCGCCCGGACGGGGGAAGGAGAATGGGGGGGGGGGGGGGGGCAGAAAACCAAATCAAACAAGATAAAAACAAAACATGAATTCCATGAATTCCATGTTTTGTAACGCTGAAATAGAAAAATTTTCGGCTCGCTCGCTGCGCCCGCTCGCCAAAATTTATCAAAAAAAAAATAAGAAGAACAAAACGTAATGATGACGTGGAAATATAACAATTTCGGCTCACTCACTCGTAGAAAGTTAGAGTATTTTTCCAAGTCCTTAGTTTGTTGGCATAAATCGTTATCTATGAAGCCGTCACTATATCTTGATTAGAATTGTAAGATTTAATAACCAAAAAGTGACAAGAATTCCATGTTTTGTAAGGTGAAATACAAAAATTGTCGGCTCGCTCGCCAAAATTTATCAAAATTTATCAGATTTTATATCACCCTCAAAAAAAAACCCTTTTAAGTGCTCGAAAAAGCATATCAAGTGGACTTTTTTAAAGTCCCTACCGGGATGGGATTGGGGTTGAACACTGTTGGTATAAATCGTTATCTATAAGACCGTCACTATATCTTGATTAGAATTGTCATTCGAAGATTTAATAACCAAAAATGACAAGAATTCCATGTTTTGTAAGCTGAAATACAAAAATTTTCGACTCGCTCGCTGCACTCGCTCGCCAAAATTCTAATATCTATTACATTTAAAACACCCTCAAAAGACCCCTTCTATAAGTGCTTGAAAAAGCACATCATGTGGACTTTTTAAGTCCCTACCGGGATGGGGTTGGACACTGTTGGTACAAATCGTTATCTATAAGGCCGTCACTATGATTAGAATTGTAATTCGAAGATTTAATAACCAAAAATAACAAGAATTCCATGTTATGTATAGAGCTGAAATATAAAAATTTTCGGCTCGCTTGCTGCGCTCACTCGCCAAAATATATCAAAATTTAGGGTTGCCTATTACATTTAAATCACCCTCAAAAGACCCCTCTTCAGTGCTTCAAAAAGCATATCATGAGGACTTTTTTTAAGTCCCTACCGGGATGGGGTTGGGGTTGAACACTTTTTCAGAAATTAGGGGCGCAATTTTCGCGCTTGCCACGGGCGCCGTTTTCCCTAGATACGCCACTGACTACCAAGTACAGTCAGTATAGTAGCCTACTGGAAGCAGCAAGCTCTGGAAGCTCTGGGAGTAGCAAGTTACTTGCCACTCAATGTAATTAGTAATAGGTCATGGACTTGGTAATCTTTAGTAATAGTAGATATGAATTTTTTCAATGACTGATAGTTAAAACTGAAAGATAACTGAGTGTGAGTCTACAAATTGTGGTTGGATGACTTTATTGCGCCTAAAATTCATTAGATATCTAGGTCTAGGAACAGTGGCGTAACTACGGGGGCATGGGGGGGGGGGCACGTGCCCCCCCCCCCCATCCGCTCGTTAAAAAAAAAGAAAAAAAGAAAAAAGAAAGAAAAAAAAGGAAATGGTAATTCAAGGGTTAGTAAACTGCTTTTGAAATCGACATGAAAGGATGATCAAGAAAAAAAGATATTTTTCTAAGATTTCTTTTAACCATATAATTAAAGAGGTATAACATTGTTTAAAAAGCCCGGAGACGACAAAAGATTGTGATTCAGCGTGATTCCTGGTTGGCATTTTGAATACAAGCAGGATGTGCGCAGCGTACTCAGAATATCGGAATGGCAAAAAGCTTGATCATTGATTTTGCAGTGTTGCTTTACATACTAGTCTATATTAAAATGCCTTGCATTGCCAATAATAAGACTTGACCTTGGCTATTTCCTAACTTTTCCATCTGTATGAAACACACACACTCACAAACACAAACAAATTAGGGGATGCTCTATATAAAGTGCAGATTTTGGACATCCTTCTCCCGCTTGGTCACTTCGACGCCCCGTCGCTGGTCATACCTCCCCCAATCATAAACATAAACCGACACCCTTGACTACCAGTGGCGGATCCAGGGGGCGCACCGGGCGCCCCCTCCCTCCAATGCGAAAAAATATACATGTAGCTACAAACGACAGTTTTTGGACGGTAAAATGTCAAAATTTTCAAGCTCGCTCGCTTCGCTCGCTCGCATTTAACCGTTATATGCCATTCTCCTGATGTTACTGCCAGTAATTGCCAGCAGTTGCGCCCGGTGCGCCCCCCCCCCCCCCGAATTTCTAAAGCGAAAAAAATATAGCTTCAAACGGCAGTTTGGGGACTGTAAAATGTCAAAATTTTCAAGCTCGCTCGCTTCGCTCGCTCGCATTCAATCGTTATGCACTTCTCCTGATGTTGCTGTCAGTAATTGCCGGCAGTTGCGCCCGGTGCGCCCCCTCCCCATAATTTCTAAAGCGAAAAAATATAGCTACAAACGGCAGTTTGGTGACTGTAAAATGTCAAAATTTTCAAGCTCGCTCGCTTCGCTCGCTCGCATTTAATCGTTATGCAATTATCCTGATGTTGCTGTCAGTAAATACCAGCAGTTGCGCCCGGTGCGCCCCCTCCCCTTAATTTCTAAAGCGAAAAAATATAGCTACAAACGGCAGTTTGGGGACTGTAAAATGTCAAAATTTTCAAGCTCGTTCGCTTCGCTCGCTCGCATTTTATCGTTATGCAATTCTCCTGATGTTGCTGTCAGTAATTGCCAGCAGTTGCGCCCGGTGCGCCCCCTCCCTTTAATTTCTAAGGCGAAAAAAATACAGCTACAAACGGCAGTTTGGTGACTGTAAAATGTCAAAATTTTCAAGCTCGCTCGCTTCGCTCGCTCGCATTTAATCGTTATGCCATTCTCCTGATGTTGCTGTCAGTAATTACCAGCAGTTGCGCCCGGTGCGCCCCCTCCCCTTAATTTCTAAAGCGAAAAAATATAGCTGCCAACGGCATTTTGGGGACTTAAAATGTCAAAATTTTCAAGCTCGCTCGCTTCGCTCGCTCGCATTTAATCGTTATACCATTCTCCTGATGTTACTGCCAGCAACTGCCAGCAGTTGCACCCGGTGCAACCCCCTTAATTTCCAAAGCAAATATATATATATATATATATATATATACATATATTATTATATAGCTACAAACGGCAGTTTAGGGACTGTAAAATGTCAAAATTTTCAAGCTCGCTCGCTCCACTCGCTCGCATTTAATTGTACAGTTATGCAATTCTGATGTTGCTTCCATGAGGTGCGCCCCCCCCCATGTCTTGACCCACGGTACGCCACTGAACACCCCCCTCTAAAAAATCCTGGGTACGCCTATGGTCCCGTACCAACGGTGGGGCTAAGCCCCCCCCCCCCCCCCCCCCCCCCCTTAGCCCCACCGTTGGTCCGGGGCTAAGCAAAATTTTACAAGTGTAAAAAGCCCTATAGTGTTAACATTAAAATTATAATCGAAAGCAGATTAGCTTGTGATATGTCTTTATTCGGATCTGGACAATCAATCAAAGTTTCTGACCAGTTTATTATCATAATTTTTTTTTTTCAGCGCGCAGCAACGAGATATCGGTTATAATGGTGGTGAAAGCACACAGTGTGTTGGTGTTATTGCAACGGACGCATAGGGCCTAATTTGCGGTTTGTAAAATAAATCTAATTTAATCTCATTATAAAATTACAGTTTACTTTTTTTTCCAAGCGCTCCTATAGCTTGTCTACATTAGCAATGATTCCGTATCATATACCTTTACTATATTATTACCAGGACTATGTGCACTCACGTCTGTACCTCGTCTTGTCATCATCTTGGGTCCCTGGCCATCGGGTGTATACGATTGTCGAAGATAAGATCGTTCGGCCTTGTATACTAGTATCATACGTAGGCCTTACCAGTATGTATCTGATCCTGATGCACGCGACTAAAGGACTAAAGCAACATTAACTGAAACAACAGAGAACAAAATAATAATGAGCGCCGGTTCATTCGCTGCCCGCATTCGAGGTATAAATTTTGATATAGGAACCACGAATAGCACAACGAACAAACAGTGCGTATAACATAGAATACTCTATAGAGTCCTCGAATCCCAATTGCGAAACTTAATATCAATTTAAGCTACTTCATTTTTTGATTAACCCGTTCTATGTCAATGATTCAAATGTGGACACATTTCACGCACAAACCTATGAACAGGTAATAAAGTGGCACGCATGCAGAGGGTTAAACTTTCGGAATAACGAACTGTAAACTCGGTCAGCAAATAATATTATGCGCATCAAGCGTATACGTTCAAGTCGAGATTCTTCGGCTGTGTGTGTACTTGACTAGAGATGGTGATAAAGCTTTAGGTACACAATAGTTCTCGAATACAAAGTGTAATCATATCGGGACCGGGTCAATACTACAATCCATAGTAATCTTGCATGTGCTGCCGGGTATATCAAAAACGGAAGAGGCCAATGACAGAATCATGTCAGACGAGCAGGCAAAAACACAGACGACCAAACCCGGCGGGGATTCGGTCTTCGGTCAAATAATACGAAAAGAGATTCCAGCTAAAATTCTCTATGAAGATGATAATGTAAGTGAATTCAATAATCCTCGAAGTATTGAAGAGGCATGATTACAATATGATGCGCCAACTTATGGTTGGCATATGATCTCTGAGTGCAGTGTTAATTGTTGTCCATACCTTTGTGCGGCGACTGGTTGTCGGTAATACGGCCCCGCAGTCACCAGTGTGATAAAAACGTGTTCACCATCATTTTCCATTAATGTCTCCTCGTGCAAGTTATTGAGGTACTTGTAGTAGTGCACGGTCATAAGTGTGTGGAGTTGGTATATCGTATTCTTTTATTAGGCTCTCCGAACGTGTGTGTGTGTGTGTGTGTGTGTGTGTGTGTGTGTGTGTGTGTGTGTGTTTGTGTGTGTGTGTTGGAAGGGGTATTCAGTGATATTTTGCATTATTTTTTTATCAAAAATTTATTCTCTAGTGATTGGTTAAAGGAAAGAGCTTCACGTGATTATAGATATTTCAGCTAGTTATTTATCAGAATGTTGGCATGTTTGACACTCCATTGAGTAGGCATATGACTGTTTTGCTAATACACGTCACTTCTATGACGGCATTTTTCAAATACATGTAGTACAATACTATTGCAAAATGATGCCACAATGCAATTCTGCAATGTGCACAGCTTTGTACCATCAGTCTGCAATATTGTGAATAAAATTTCTGACATCACAAAGCGATTCTGACATCGCGCGCTGCATCGTACCGTCACTCTTATTGTGACGTTACAAAGCAATTTTGACAGAGCGCACTGCATCGTTCCGATCACTCTGTGAAATGTAACATTTTCGAACAAAACCATAACATCACAAAGCAGTCTGCTTCTTACGATCAGTGTATACCTTTACAACATCGCATCCATTACACGACTTCTCACCTAGCCTTTTCCCCCATTCTCCCGTTTTGATAGCTTTGATCCAAAATATAACCCAAATATACTTTGATTAATTTAGAGTTTCTGCATGGTTAAAATTATAGTCCTTGGTGCATGCCTCCAAAAGAACTCTCTACTCTGGGGCTTCACTCCTCAGTGAATAATTCCTTAGGTGTCACCTCTGCCCAAAGTGTCTTAACCAGAAACTGTCAGTGCAAAGTATATTTTGTATATTGCATTATATAGAGAGAGCACTTAAGGCTATGTAGCTACTCCAGTGACGATTGCTAAAGTCTCATTGCGTGAAATTGCGTGAAAGTGTGAAAATGTAAATTCCATCCCGTTAGGTGAAGTCATCGTTTGTGCGCAAACATTGACAATGTTCACATGAACCCTTTTTGGACTTCAGCAGTTTGTTTTCAACCATCTCCTCTTTGTGCGGGCTCCAAATGTAAATACTTGCTTTCAGCGCAACCCCGGGCGCCGCCGATGAGAGCGCTCCCCCTTTGATATTTTGTTCTTTTTGAAGAAAAGTATGCATGAAATCACACGATGATCCTTATCATCCGACTGTACTGGTACCAGATATTATTAGGCCCATCCAAAAAGTGGGGGGGGGGGGCAAAACGCATTTTTGCCCCCCCCCCCCCCCCAAAAAAAAATAATAATAATAATAATAAAAATAAATGAATAAACAAAGAAAATAAAATAGATATGTATATATATATGAATAAAAGGGAAAAATATGGCTACAAACGGCAGCTTTTGGACTGTAAAATGTCAAAAATTTTCAAGCTCGCTCGCTTCGCTCGCTCGCATCCAGCAGTTGAGCCCGGTGCGCCTTCCCCTTAATTTCTAAAGCGAAAAACATAGCTCCGACGGGCAGTTGTTGGACTCTAGAATGTCAAAATTTTCAAGCTCGCTCGCTTTGAATCGTTATGAGATTCTCTTAATGTTGCTGACAGTAATTGCCAGTAGTTGCGCCCGATGCCCCCACCCCTTAATTTCCAAAGCGAAAGATAAAATATAGCTACAAACGGGAGTTTTTGGCATTGAATCGTTATGCCACTCTCCTAACGTTGCTGCCAGTATTGCCAGCAGTTGCGCCCGATGCCCCCCCCCTTAATTTCCAAAGCGAAAGATATAGCTACAAACGGGAGTTTTTGGACTGTAACATGTCAAAATTTTAAAGCTCGCTCGCTTCGCTCGCTCGCATTGAATCGTTATGCCACTCTCCTAACGTTACTGCCAGTAATTGCCAGCAGTTGCGCCCGATGCCCCCCCCCCTTAATTTCCAAAGCGAAAGATAAACGGGAGTTTTTGGACTGTAAAATGTCAAAATTCTCAAGCTCGCTCGCTTTGCTCGCTCGCATTGAATCGTTATGCCATTCTCCTAATGTTGCTGCCAATAATTGCCAGCAGTTGCGCCCGATGCGCCGCTCCATTAATTTCCAAAGTGAAAGATATACTGTAGCTACAAACCCCTTTTTGGGACTGTAGAATGTCAAAATTTTCAAGCTTGCTCGCTTCGCTCGCTCGCATTGAATTGTTATGCCATTTTCCTAATGTTGCTGCCCAATAATTGCCAGCAGTTGCGCCCGATGCGCTCCCATTTATTTCCAAAACGAAATATATAGCTACAAAACTCCAGTTTTGGAACTGCAGAATATCAAAATTTTCAAGCTCGCTCGCTCGCATTTTATTGTTATGCCATTCACCTTATGTTGCTGACAGTATATAATTTGTCGATCGTTTCACACCGTCATTCCATAATCCATGTAAGGAAAACTTACAATGTTCCTCAATGACTGCGTTGTTGAATGTTATCACATTCCGTAATGTATTGTAGTCCCATTATTGCTCACGCACACACGCACAAGCATACAGACCGTCAAAATTACTTTATGGTTCCCCCCATGTTTCGACCCCACCGTACGCCACTTTACACACACACACATATATACATATATATATATATATATACTAATATATAATATATATATATATTATATATATAATAGATGTGTGTGCGTGGTGCGTGTGTGTGCTGTGTGTATGTGTATATTGTGTAAACATATGCATGGTCTAATCTTGAGCCCCCCTCCAATGTTTGCCCCCCAATCCAAAACTGCTTCCGGCGCGCCTGTTTTGCTGTAATACTTTTTTCTTCACAGACAATTGCGATCAGGAACAGAAACCCTCGCGCTCCAAGCCACTTCCTCGTCATCCCAAAGACTCAATCACTGGGATCTCAGCAGCTAAGAAGGAGCATATTCCGGTTGGTTCTTTTTTTTTCGGGGGGGGGGGGGAGGGGGGATGTTCATTCTTTGTTACAAGGAATTTGGCTTTGATATTTTAATGTAATTTGATGCTATACCGAGATAACAATGAATTTCAGCAGTGCTCACGTAATAGCCCTCTTTAAAGATGCTGTCCATTACGGAGATGCAAATACGTAATTATAATGGCAAATGTTATAGTTGCCTTTTGATTTTTGTTGTTTTTTCAGTATGTTCTATCGTGATGAAAATGGGCTAGTGATACATGTCATATCTGTAAGTACTTAATATTGATTTGTGTTATAGCATTTCTCTCCTGAACGACTGATATTAACTAGAAAGAAAGACAAACATTCCTCTATCAAATAATTCTTGCATCAATCTCATGCGAAGCAGTTCGGTGCCTGTTGAATCATGATAATAATATATACTTTAGTAGGCTTAATTCTAAGCGAAAAAACAACAACAACAAACAAACACGAATATTTTTATGCATTTCAGGTTCGGAACAAAAAAAATGTCAGTGCTTAATATGTCACTAAGGAGAAAAAAGATATCAGCTGTAAAAAAAAAGTAAATTGTCAAAGATAAGAAATATTGTCAAGGGTGAAAAATGTCAGGGGTGAATTATATTGCGGAATATGCCACAGGTATTATGTGTCATGGCAAAAAACATCAAAAGTAAATGTACGAGGAAACACTGTCACAGGTATAATGAATGTCAGGGGGTAAAATGTCATGCATGGCTAAATATGTCATGGGAAAATTTTCATCGGCCTTCTTTTGTTGATAATGTCAAGAGCAAATGTTTCAGGAGAAAGGCATGAAGAGTAATATTTATGGTGACAAAAGGTGTCAGGGGTAGATATGTAACATAAAAAATATCAGGATAAATATCCAGGGGCAATAATGTTGGGGGAGTTTAATGACATATGAAAGGCGAAGTATGTGAGGTGAAATGTCTCGGGTAAAAATGTCAGGGGTATAAAGTCGAGGGCTAATATGTCCGGGAAAATATTAAAAGTAAAAATTAAATGTAAGGGGTGAAACGTTATGGAAATTATCAGGGGTAAATAATATGTCGAGGAAAAATGTCCCTTTCAAATACATTAGTGGAAAAATATCAAGAGTAAAAATAATGTCGGGCTAAAAATGTCCAGGAAAAGAATATCATGGGTAATTATGCCAGATGTAAAATGACAAGGCCTCTCCTCATAAATTATCAATAAGCACGCTCCACGAGTCGGAGCGTTGTCTATGATACATTCCAAATATTTTTGTCCAGTATCATTAGACTGGCACACATTGATTCGTTTATGTAATTTCTCAAATCTGACCTTATCGGCCAATTTCAAAAATCTGTCATGAGAAATATTAACATGATAATAATAATAATAATGATAATAATAATAATAAAGGACATTTATATTGCGCAGCTACTATAATAATATACTCTACTGCGCATTACAAAATGACATGCATACAGGAAATTCAAACAGAAAATACATTACTTCAAGAGATGACTTTTTAACCTGGCCTTAAACTCATTGATTGTAACTGCTTGTCTTACAAACAAAGGGAGATTATTCCATAATTTTGGTGCAGCGTACAAAAATGCCCTGTCACCAAGAGTAACTTTTGATTTCCCCAGTGGATATTTCAATAATGTTTGATCCCGTGAACTTCGAAGATGATAAAATGTTTGAAATGATGTTTTTAACTCTACAAGTTCCTGGTGCTGGTGCTGAATAGCTCTATATACAATTAGCAGAGTTTTAAATATGATTCTCTGCTTTACAGGCAACTAATGCAATGCACGTAGTAATGGACGACAATGAGAAAAACGAGGAGAATTACAAACTAATCTAGCACATGCATTTTGCACCTTTTGTAGTTTACCTAAAATTGATTATCAGGTATTAATAAGCCATAAAATAAACTGTTACAATAATCCAATCTGCTTGTGACAAACGCATGGATGATTTTTTCAGTACTTTCCCGCGTCAAATGCTTCCGAATATGTGCAATATTAAACAAATTATAAAATGAATTTTTACATACTTCAGAGATATGTCTGTCAAAAGCTAGGCGTGAATCAAACCACACTCCCAGATTCCGTGCTGAATCAACAGGATAAATATCAATATCAATCACTTTCAGGCTTTCAGTGCGTAGTTTTGAAACTTGCTGTTGAGTGCCACATATTACAAATTTGATTTTCTTATCATTAAGTAGAATATTGTTGGATAATAACCATCTGTGAAGATGCACAATACATCGCTCTATAATGGGCACAGAATAATTCTCATCTACTGCAGTAGGTGAAAAAGATATGTACAGCTGTGTATCATCCGCATAGGTATGACACATTACTTCTGGGAAATTGTGTTGGATTTCATGGAACAACCTACTAGCATACAAAGTAAAGAGAAGGGGACCCAGGCAGGAGCCTTGGGGCACACCCCAGGGTACATCAAACTCCTTGGACATACTGGAATCGACCTGAACCCTCTGTCTCCTATGACATTCAAATAGGACTCAAACCATGACAATGCCCTGTCAGTTATTCCAAAATGTGTTTGGAGAACATTCACAAGAATGTCGTGTCTAATTAAATCAAAAGCTGCACTCATGTCCAGTAGAACCAAAAATACCACCTGTTGCTTATTCATTGCTAACAGCAAATCATTTTTCACCTTTAATGGGGCTGTTTCTGTGCTGTGGTTTTGTCTATATGCTGACTGCATTGGTGGTAGTAAATCATTGGTTACAAGATGTTGCTGAATTTGACCTTCTTCTGCTGCTTCAACCAGTTTGGACACATATTGCAAATTACTAACGGGTCTACAATTTGAAAACTGTAAATCTGCACCGGGCTTTTTCAATAATGGTCTAACTATAGCCAACTTCCAATTATGTCAGAGACAGGATGATAATTTTTGTAAGAACTGGCAATAAGATATCAATGTTCCTTACAACCAGCTTTGTGGGTATTGGATCCAATATACATGTCTTCTTGTTTAACTTCAGAACCAACATTTGCACATCATGTGCACATAACGGAGAAAACTGTGACAACTTATTTTGAACTTCTGAATAAGAAGATTGGTTGGGGAATCCATCTGCTATTTTCGACTGAATGTCTTCACACATTTTCACTACTTTCTGCTCAAAATACATACCCAACTCATTTACAAAATTTTCAGTATCAATGTGTGGTGGTAAATCAACTATGGACTTCTTCATAATATTTAACAAAGACTTTGCAATATGAAACAACTTTTTCTGATCAGCAGCATTCTCAGTTATGCATTCATTATAATAATCTTGTCTAGCACGATTCATTAAAGACAAAGTCATATTCCGTATACTCTTATAATCATCATGATCACATTTGTTGTGGCTCTTCATCCACTTCTTTTCTGCTTTACGTCTCTTTCGTTTCATTTGCCAAATGTCTTCATTGAACCAAGGTGTTTTGGGCCTCTCACTCATATTTTGTTACAAATGGTGCATGTTTATCAAGAACAGATGTCAAAGAGTTTTCATATAATGAGACCAATTCATCTAAATCATCACACATGCAAGTACTGAGATCGCTTGCTCTCAAATCATTCTGAAAAGTGTCAAAATCAATTGATGCAATTTTACGACACATAACTTTCTTTACTTTTACTGATGGTTTTTGTGTTCTCACTGACACATGACTGACATATGATCGGAAACCAGTGAATCAGCCCAAGGCTTTCCAACAACTATGTCATCTAAACTTCTACTGATGATAAGATCTAAAGTATGACCATGAGTATGAGTACTGACATCTACATGCTGTATACAGCTAACAGACTCAAGCAATTCTCGGAGAGCTATCGCATCCAAATTATCATTCACATCAACATGAACATTGAAATCACCTGTTACTATAAAAGGGATTTTACAAAAGAGGTGTGGTTGCAGAAACTCACTGAACTCATGCAAGAAAACTCCAAATGAAATTCGGTGTTGTTCAGAATAAGGTGGTCTGTACAAATTGATAATTCTTAACTGAAAAGAGTTGATAGTGATATTATGTCATGTCTCTTATATTATGTCATGCTATTATAGCATGTCTCCTCCATTTCCTGCAACTTTAGTTTTGATTCAATATTCTCTTGCTTTTTTTCATGCGTATTATTGTTAACTTCATGTATTTTTCTTTGTTACGACATTGTATTGATGTTGTGTTATTTTGTGTATGAAAATGTTGTTGGAAATGAAATAAATGAAATGAAATGAAATGAAAAATTATGCACACTGAATTCAAATGATTGTTTTTCACCGTCATCTACTTTCTTAACGTGCAAACAATCTCTATACATCAATGCTGTACCACCTCCCCGACGGCCTGTTCTAGGCCTGTGACTGAATTTGTAACCGGTAGGAACAACATCACCAATAATAGCCGAATCTTTGTCGGTGAGCCAAGTTCCTGTGAAAGCATACAAATCTGCCTTACTATCAATAATCAAACACTGCGATTGACTTATTGCGCAGGGAACGCACATTGAGAGAGCATCATTATAGCTTGAAATAACTTGCAAAAGAAGACTGAGGAATAATCTTAGTCAGATTACTGAACTGCCTATTTTTTTATGATGCTTGACACAACGCCTTGATGAAGTGATAACAGAGATTGGAGTATCTTTGGGAGGATTACATGTAAGTTGAGCAGCAGAATGTGTGATGTTAGTGCTACTGCTGAAAGAACTAGTTGGACTAGGAGCTGTACCCCGTTGGTGGCGCCAACTTCTGGTTTTTGCCCCACCTCGCTTGCTTCGCCTTGTGGGTTTTATGCAATTCAATCCAAGTGTCTTGATTGTAGCATACACATGTTTAGGCAGGAGATAAGTACTTCCATGCTGCAGCTCCAATAAATCTTGCGAAGTATATTGTGATTGACATAATGATTTGCATGTTGATTCCCTGTTGAATTCATACTCATCAGGACCTGGGTTAGGGTGTACATCACCATCCCTCAGCAGCTGACATTAGAAGGTCGCTGACCCATTCGCATAATAGGCAATTCTTCTTTGAAGAAACTGTTTCCTTGTGAATGGCTGCTGCACAATGTGATGCAAGGATGGGAAATTAGCACATTCCCCTTCCACATTCAACAAGGCTAAAATGCCAAGGGTAGCAACCAAAACAGGATGAATAGGACTCATTGTCAGAAGACCAGACTGATGCTTTTATTCCACAGGTGCTGGTGTTGTAGGTCCAAACAATGCATGGCCAGGTACTGGAGGAGCTGTTGCAGGTTCTGCAGCTAAACATGGCTCCAGTACAAACTCAAAGAAACTGACGTGGTTCACAAATAAAGTTTCTTCAAAATTCTCTTCCATTTAATGCAGATATGTCTTCTAATAAGTCCTGCAGAATCTCTGAGCTTAGTTCTTCAAGATGATACAACTTTAAAACAAAGGCCAGGTCAATAAATCACTCACGATCAATGCTGAATGGAGAGCACAGAGGAGAGCTGCATCATGCGCTCAATCCATGGTCAACATATTTGACTTAGATTTGTTTATACCAAACATTATGAAAATAAAAAAAATCTCATTACTCTTTGGCTTTATCTCTCGTAATTGAGTTTCATTTTTTCTACACACAATATGACTGTTTAAAAAATGAAATAAGATTCGTTATTTCTATAAGGGTCGTTATTCTGAAACACACAAACTCCCTATAATACCTTGAGATTTGCTAATCCAAACACTTGTAGCGTGTGCCATTCCGAAGGTTTGTTAATCCGAAAATGAAATAAGATTCGTTATTTCGACGGTACGTTAACCCATAAATCAAATAAGGTTTGTTATTCCGAAGGTTCGTTAATTCGAAGCTTCCTTAGTCGGAAATGAGATTCGTTATTTCGAAGGTCTGTTAATCCGAAATGAAATGAGTTTCGTTATTTAGAAAGGTTACAGTGGTCAAGCCGGAAATGAAATAAAGTTCGTTATTCCGAAGGTTTTTGGCTTTATACCTCTCAGGATCACGTAGTTTTGAAATACGTGTATACATGTATACTTTTCTCCATTCATGTACTATTACTGCCTACAAGTTTACTTTCCACTTGACTATTTTTTAAGAAAAGAAAAAAGAAAGAAATTGACGTGGCAGGTGAAACAGACGCTTCCGCCAATGGTGGACAATGTTACAGCATATATATATATTTTGTTGTCGATTTTTTCATCCTTGTTTCTGACACAGTCATATATAGCTCTGCCATATCAGCAATTTAAGTTTGTTCTAGACATAATCAATTTTGTTTTTTTCTGTCTTTCTTTTGCCTATCACTGCGGGCATTTTTGCTTTAGACATTCTATCTCCTGACAGTTTTCCAGCTGACATTAATTTACCCCGGACAATTTTACCAATGACGTATTTACCCCTGACATTTTTACTTGGCACCGATTTTAAAGAGTGAAGGAAATGCTCTAAAACATTAAAAAAAAAAACATTCCTTGACATCACTTGAAACACTTGACAATTATCTAAGAATTAGTTTTCATAAATACACTTGTACATTTTAAAGCCTGATGTAACTTTATAAAATCAACGTGAGATGAATAAAGCAGTAACATTAGTATAATAAAATTACCAAGAATAAAATATGAAGGGGTATGGTGAAGGATATAGTGTTATGCAAAATTATGATGTTATTTTGTACCACATACAGGCTGCATGTTTGTACATTCATTTGTCGTGATTGTTAATTCTTGTTTGTTCTTGTAATATTTTAATTCAAGATACTTGGTGAGATGATGTACACGGCCAAGAAGGTGGCGGAGCAAGAAGGTCTCTCTGAAGGCTACCGCCTGGTAGTGAATGACGGCGATCATGGCTGCCAGTCGGTCTACCACATCCACATGCATGTGATTGGTGGCAAACAGCTGTCCTGGCCCCCAGGCACTGATTAAGTTTTTAAAAGGGTGAAAAAGTTGTCTAGTTCTTACAAAAGGTCTCAAGAGAGAATCTACTCCTTTCTTGGATACAAATAGATATAAAAAGTATGTCACATCTGGAAATTTGCGCAAGGGTGTCATCGGGTTAATGCATTTGTAACAAAATCATGTATATAGGTAAGTAGAGTGTGAACTGCAATATGACTGACAGTGCTCAACTATTATATGTGTGTGTATATATATATATATATATATGTATATACGTGTATGTATAACCATAATCACTGATTTTTCTTCTTGCCGATTGTTAACCTCTCGAATAAAGGAATCTATCAAGAAAGGTATAATTTATTCAGACTTGATGGTATCATTATAATCAGTAAGATACAGTATTCGACGATTTTTTTTTCTTTTAAATCTGTATTTATATGCCTGGCTGGTACTATAGATGAATGCTATACAAACTAAAACTTAATGTTCAAACTGTGTGGCCTGTTCACATTTGCTGTGTATAAGGGGGATCAGTTTTTCGATATCAGGTAAAGCTACATTTTATTTATAGCAAGCAGTGTTAGGTTGAGATCATTGATGCGCTGTAAATTGATAAAGGTTGCTATGTCTTTGGAGTAATAATGGTGATAATGCCGGAAGATAATTATGTAAAATCGACTTGTTGCTCCCAGTAACAATCATTTCAAAGATGTATTCAATGAAATATACTATTAATCATGTACTAAAATAATGTTATCAAGGACTTGTCCGTTGAGATAGACCTATATTATGCAGTAAATTGACAAGTTGTCTGAATAATGGAATGGAATAGTAATAATGCCCTGGGTTACATGAGAAATGACTGAGTACTTTCTTCAATTTGAAAAAGATTTGCAAAAAAAAAAGAGAAAAGAAATAGTACTGTATTAAAAGAAACTGAAAATATGTTACGAATCAAGAAAGTATACTACTCATGGAGAGAATGGATGGATATATCAGACAAGTTTGAAATGAAAGTGGGGAATATGACAGGGCTGCCTCTTTTCTACATTATAATCTATAAACTTACAATATTGTATATAGGCTAGGTGAAGTATACGGTCTTTAAGATAAAGTGGAACAGTCACATGAAGAGTATTACTTTTTTTAGCAAATGAGGCCATACAGAGGGGCTGCAAAATGCCACGGTTAATGACACTTATCTTTTTTGGTTACAGCTCTTTATTCCGAAGGTTCGTTATTCCGAAGGCTCTTTATTCCTAAGATTCGTTATTCCTAAGGTTCATTGTTCCGAATTTCATTTACGGATTAACCAGTCTTCGGAATAACGAACCTTCGGAATAACGCCACAAATTTTCTGATTAACGAACCCTTTTTCATTTTCGGATTAACGAACCTCTAGGTATAGGGACTTTGCGTGTTTCGGATTAACGACCCTTCGGAATAACGAAACTTCGGAATAACGAACAGATCCATCTTTTTGTGTGTGTGTGTCAATTCAGTAGAGTCCGCCATATCACAAAGATGAATTTTACACAGGGAAGTCAAACACTTTCGGCGGATTGCTGAACCAACTCAAAATGTGATGCAAAAGCAGTAACAGTGTCAATTCAAGAGTACAGTGTAACTGTGACCTTGTAAAATACTTGAACATAATCCTCTAACAAAGAACTTGCAGAATCTAAACAATTCAACTGGTTTTCAAAATTAGAAGAGGTGAAACTCATGTCAAGCTTTTGTAAAATTAGAAATCTAACAATGTGTATGGAAAAGTGGTAATTATCACATATCATTGATAATTTCACTGTTGTTGTTTATGTATCTTTAGTGCTTTACCCTTCCAGGGGAAAAAAAAAAATATTACTGGCACAATATATTAAATAAAATTGTTTACAGATTTCTTTGAAATTCTAAGCGAAAAAAGGTGAGGAGATCTATTTCACTAAATCCCATCGAAAGAGGGTTTCTTTTTTTTTTGTACGTTTCATTTACATGTTTAATTTGATGTATTTGTCTATATTTGTCGTGTTCTCAATTCAGACGATTTGTTAGTGGAGTAATTTTTTTTTTTTAACTCAAAAGGTGTGGATGGAACTTACATCAGAAGTGAATATAGACGGTCATGAAAACGTTCATCAAATTGTGATGATAATTCGTATGTAACAAAGAGCAATGAATATACATATGAATCACCCATAACAAAATCGAAACAATTTTGCAATAGCCATGTACCAGTAAAAGAAAAGTTATAGCTGTATAATAATACTTTGGTAAAAAAAAATCATCAAACATTGATTTCGATTGGAATACTTATTGTTTTGAAAAGAATTATCGAAAACTGAAAAACAGCAAAGTATTTTATGACTCTCTTTGTGTATGTATTCATTCAAATTGTGTTATGAAGTGATTGCAATCATTGACATAATGTTTGCAAATGAATGAATAAAGTATCCCTCCATAGAGGGAAAATGATATGAATAATATGCACAAGATTTATTCAGTTGGTCATCCTGTTTCCTATTATGTGTTAGATTTTATTACAAAATTTGAATTAAAGCATAAAAAACAGAGCGGTTTCTTTTTTTCTAATATCACCATATTGATTTATATGGGTGTACAGGAATATTTAGAACATGTAGAAGATGAGATTATCTCTGGGTTATTGTCATCCCGAACATCTACCATCTTATATACGGGCAGCAGATGGAGGGTGTGGAAGGGGAATCCCCTTCCCAGACGAGTGAGCATTAGCTTTGTTATAGAATTGAAGTTCAACCGTCTCACGGTCTGGTGCACACTTTGGATGGAATATTAGAAAATTTTGAGTGAAAAAAAGAGACGATAAGTCGCATGGTTATTCATTCAAATTACTAGAAGCAAAAACAAACGAAATTCTCTGTTGTGTAATTCTTTCATTTATTTTGACTGATCAAAGTTTTTGAAAAATCTTCAGCGCAGCGGCCATGCAGACGGAGGACTGGGGTGGGAGGGGGATGTCTGCTGCGCATTATTTAGACTTGAAATTGTAGGATCTGGTGTACACTTTTGAGGGAATTGGTTATCTATTCAAATGAAAAACGAAACAAAAATAAACTAAATTCTATGATTGGTGAGTGATTTTCTCATTACCGCTCAATTTTTTTTTTCTGAAAATATAATATCTGCGTCGATAAAGAAAAAAAAAAGGGGGAACATTTTGCGGATGGGGTAATTAGCGGCCCTCACCCGTGCTGCGTATGACCAGGTGGTATGACCAAAGGGAGGGGATTTCTTTTAACTTAAAAACTCGATTTTGTTTAGGCGAGCCCTGCCTGCTAAGGAGGGGGGTGGGATGGAGGGTCCGAACCCCGCCCAAGGAAAACACGAATCGCAGTCGTTAGGCCTACAGACAAGAAACCGTTGTAGACAGGTTAGATGGTCATTGTGATGAACCATTGCGGCACCATAGATTTAACGTATATTATAAACACACCTAGGTGAAGTATTTTGTGTTACCTAATTGCCCTGCATTTTTCATTGTCACATGACGTGTGGTCGATACAAAGTCAGGTTATCGTTGTGGTTGCCAAAGCAGGTTTGTTATTTATGCTAAACGTGGTACAATTCGTTGTTCTGAAAGTTCGTTTTTCCGAAGATTTGTTTTTCCGAAAGTTTGTTATTCCGAAGGTTTGTTAATCCAAAAAAGAAATGAAGCTTGTTGTTCGGAAGTTTCGTCAATCCGTAGCAACATGAAAAATATGAAAGGCTCGTCTGAATCCCATGGGTTCGTTCAGTTTACGCACCATCTTTTCATTTTCAGATTAACGAACATTCGTCCGTGTTCGTATAAACAAACATTCGGAATAACGAACCTCATTTCATTTTAGGATGACGGAACCTTTGGAATAACAACTCTTCGGAATAATTCATTCCACAAAACTGTTGGTATTAACGAACCCTGTTCCATTTTCGGATTAATGAACATCTAGGTATAAAGGTGTATTTCGGAATAACTAACCTTATTTAACTCTCTGTTTAACAAACCTTCGGAATATAACGAACATAAACCTAAAAATGATGAGACAGAGATGATTAGGGTCTTAGAAATAATGCATGTATCACTTTTCAAAATTAACGTTTTTTATTCATGTTTACATTCGCGCTTTTATGATAATCTAACACTAACATAAACAATAAACATGTGTCAAAATTACTTTATATTTAGATATTTAAACCTGATAGTGTTTTACAGTCTTAAAAAATGTAATAAAAGTGCATGAAGAGTGGATTTGCAGGTAGTACGATTTCCGGTATGTGTTTGTTGCCGTACTATTGGGCCTCATCTACAATGTTGTATATAAGATACCACAACTGACCTACAATTTGGCCGCAACTGACCAACAATTTGGCCGATTCAATCAAAGTTTCTGACCATCCCCGCAGCAACGGAGACATCAGTTCCTGGGGAAGATGGCCTTCGGAGATGGCACTGTTGTTTTGTTGTTGCTATACGGATTATTACATTAGTATCGCCAACAGAGTTATTCACCCTTTTGAAGCAATTCCAGTTGTTGTAATGATTACTACCTGAACTCCCTTTGTTATATGGCATGCACTCACACATATCTTAATTTATACGTCTCGACTTCACTTCGGGGGTCCCTGTACTGGGCAGACAGATTCGATCCTTGTGGATCGGATCATTCCTCCTTGACCTCACGTCGTTTTTTGTTGTTAATTTTTTTTCTTCTTCTTTTTTCCGTTCAGATATATTTTGATATGTTTTGATATTGTTATTATCTCTGTCGACCCCCTTCAGGGGTATGAGAGTACAACACATGTTCAAAAGTATAATACAATGGCTATACATAGTTATAATACACAGAATATAATACTGTGATAAAAACTGGCAAGTACAAATAAAATACTGTAGGCTACAAACTACTGAACGTATACGAAATGATGGCTACAGATCTAGGATATCACGTGGTTTGGTTTGTCTACCACTACGAGTAACTACGCTTTTAAAATACACGTTATGTACAGGATCAGGACTAAGCCTGTTTGCCTTTGGAATCAATTCAAAATGCTGGATTATAATTTGTATGAAACGCACAAGATTCTTTAAATGCTTAAAACTGAATCTGTTAAATATACTTTCCATATGCAATGTACTGGGGTTGCCTTTGGACAATTGACAACCTAAATGTTTCTGCCTTTCTTCCATAAAAAGGGCAAACAAAAATGTAGTGAAATTCATCCCCTCTAACTTTTAATTCACAACATGGGCATTCAATATCACTGTCCTCTACATTTATTTGTTTTAAACCTCCCATTATTGATTGGTAAACGGTGTGATCTACATCTGAAACGACATAGCAAAATTGCATCCCGTCTACTAAGTGTTAACAAATAATTTTAGAACAATATATCTGTCTTGAAAATTCGATAATTAATACAAACACTATTAGACCATATTTTTGACATAATATCCTGCTTAGCAATATCAGTTAATCTAAGCTTGAGAGCGTTAATGATCCAGGTATCACTGAGCCCTTCTCCTTGTCGCTGCCACGGACATATATTGTCATGTCCTAGACCAGCATTATTTAAAATACTTTCTATGTATGACAGTAATTTTGACAACATGGGGGTGTTCTTGCGATTTTCAATTGACCTTAAAATATTATATAGTCTGAATGTATATTTACAATGACTTCCCTTTACTATCTTTAACCAAAAACCTATCATTCTACACTTAATGTGAACTTCAATATTATGTACGGCCTGTCTCACCATAAACCATACAATCAGGTGTACATTTATTTACCTAAAGGCGGTGTCACACGGGTCCTGTCCGGGCAAGCTACGCGGGCTTGTGGCGAGGAGGTAGTTTAAAGCACGTAGAAGATTTTCCGCGGGCGGACAAGAATGTTTGCAATTTTCGCACTTGTTTCTTACTTACTAGGCGCGTGCTACTTAGCTTCTATTATAAAATGGGTTCAAGAATGTAGCCAATAGGAAGCGCTGAAATGAGTCACATGTGCTTTGGTTACTCAGTCCCATTGCACTGCGTGTTAAATTCTATTGCCGATGGTCTGTGCGCGCGGCGGCTCCTTTGAATTGCATGCATACGCGCTGTCAATCCTGTAAACAACTTCTACCTGTACCACTAGTTCGGGCTGCCGGCCGGCCGGCCGGCCTTTCTTCCCTTGTGCATAACAATGTGTGGCGTGTACGCACCGTACCACGTATAGCGTATCATACGTACAGTGTACATACAGTAGACCAAGCGTTGTGGGACCGGACGCGTACATGGAGTCACTTTGAAGGGCAAATCCAACGATTTAGAAGGTTAATTCTCACGCCGTTTTCAGAGTATGTTGTCTAGTAGGCCTATATGAGGAGTCTATATCAAGTCTTTAAGGTAAAGGGTGCATATTCTATGTAAAATAAGTAAGTTTTCATGCGGGAACTTAAGTGTCCGGAAACCCAACCCCCCATCATACTTGTATGTGCGGGATTTCCGAGTGCGACGTGCGTAAATGTTTGGGACGAACATCTTCGGACGTCTTGACCACAAAGGTACGTGAAAAACGTTGAAAAATGCTGTTAGTTTTCGAATTTTCGACCCATTTTATGAAACAAATGATGCACAGGATTATTTCGTGGCGTTAGTGGAGGCGTATAGCTCACTCTCGGGTATTTACAATGTAGTGCAACATGCACTCGGCTTCGCCTCGTCACGTGCATGTTTCACAATTGTAAATACCCTCGAGTGCACTATACGCCTACACTAACGCACTCTATCCTGTGCATCATTTGTATACTTGCGTGCGTTCCGTGTGACTCGCGTGAGAGCTTTGAAACCGATCCATTTTCTGTTACGAGCGACTTACGGGGATTACGAAGTACCTGCTTTGGAGTTGCCTGTGAGGTGCTACCGGTAAGGGTTTCCTACTTGTGTTCTGCGCGTACCTCTACGGGCAACTCCCGTGACTCTTCCGGAACAAGTTTTGAGCATGCTCAAGGCCTTGTCGTACCGTATCTGGGGAAGTTTTGCGGCTTTACTTGCGGGGAAACAAATTTGCTACCCGGAGCTCTCCGCAGTTGGCCCGAACTTGACAGTACCTAGCACTTATCTCGTCCTTAGTTGCCCGAAGGTGCGCACGCTAGTCCAATTTTCCCGCAGCAAAGTTTTGAGCATGACCAAAACTATTTCCGGATGAGTCGCGAGGATTGCCCGAAGAGTTCCACGCAGAACACCCGTAGGAGGGCCGTAGTCGCCGCAATTCACAGGCATTTGACCCACTTGAAGTAGGTAAGTTGCCCGCTGATCTATGCCTATGTGAAGGGAGTGCGTGCCATTTGTGGGCTCATTCTCTTCTTTGTCCTCTGTCCTCTGTGGCGTCGAGGACTACCTGGTCCCTTTCGGACAGGACCTCATCCGCCGAATGGACTTCAGCAGCAATTTGATGCATTTGCTGTGAATCTTCCGGGCTTTGTGGCTGTCCATCCACTGGACGTTCTCTGCCCTTGTACACTTTCCGTCTACGGGGCCATCTTCACTTCTTGAAAACTAGTTGACAAATGATTGTTTGCCCATCCACTCGAACCAGCCTATTGTTCAGACTAGCACTCACCTCGCAGGCGACACGCAGTTGTGGCGCAGGTACTTCGCAGAGTCCGTATGTCGCCCGTAACTGACATAAAAGAAGCTATCACGAAGCTATCACGTGACACCCACGCGCCTAACATGCAGTTCAACGGAATACACGCAAGAAGGACTTAGGTATCACGCGTTTATCATGTAATACCCACGCCAAACTTGCCCTAAACCTTGTCCGGCCGCAGAAATTATTCTGCGTGCTGAAAAATCCCCATACGCAATAAGCCCGCTTAGCTGGTGTGACAGGGCCTTTTTTGGCAGCGGGTAAATAGAGCCAGCGAGCGCACCTCCGGGTAACTACTTTTGAGATACATGCTAAGTACTGTCATGTGCGGGTCATCTGCGGGGACCTCCGGATAGCAAAAATGTTCTTCGGAAGTCGCGCGCAAGGCTGGTGTGACACGGCCTTTAAGGATGGATCTTAAGAATTTCCGATGGAAAATTTCAATTTGACTCAAATTTTCAAAGCCCCATATACCTCACATCCATACATAATACTGGAAGAACTAAATGGTCAAATAACTCACATTGAATATTATCTAGCGGTAAACTTACTCTTTGTGCTTTAAATGATAGCGAGGAAAGGGCTTTCCTAGCTTGGATCACTTGCTTAGAAATTGCCTTGTTGAGACTCCCATTGTAATTAAGCTTCACTCCTAGATATACAAAATCATGGACAACATCAACGGTATCATTTTCATACCATGGGGTAATTGCGAACCTTTCCCCTAGAATATATTATTATCTTTGTTTTACTAATTTGACCAATGTATTAACACACAATTTCCATTCCTTGCAGTATGATGACAGGGCATGTAAGGCTGACTGAAGTTCTGAACTCTCTGCCAATATGAGAGTGTCATCTGCATACAATAATGAATACAAATTTATAGGAATGTCAGCGTCTGTCACAATATATGTCATAATCAAGATGGGCTGAGCAAACCTCATCGCATAGATAGCGGAGTCCTTTAAATTTGCTTTGAATATACTTAACAAAATCATTGAGATAAATTGCAAACAGCATGCAGGGGAGATAAGTTATCACCTTGCCTTACCCCAATATCACATGGGAATGGTTCTGAAGTAATACCAGCAGCTGACACACATGCAGGACTTGGCAGAATTATACATGTTTTTGATTACTGAGAACACTTTGCCTTTTACTCCTGATTGGACTAGCTTGTACCAAAGGGACATCCGATCAACCGTGTCGAATTAAAAGCTTGTTTGAAATCTATGAAGGCACAATAAATCCTCTTCCTACCAGATAGGAATATATCTAAACAGTGCCTTCATTGCAAAAATATGGTCCATCGTAGAATAACCGGCTCGAAAACCTGCCTGTTCCTCACCGAGCTCTGATTTATCTTGAAAAAACAGTGTAATCCTCCGATTCGATATTGAAGTAAATAGTTTCCCTAGGCAGCTTTATAGGAGGGTTATACCGCGGTAATTATCTGGATCCGTATCTGAACCTTTATTTTTGAAAATATGAACAATTAGACCAACACTCCAGTCATGGGGCACTATTCCACTTCTTAACACAATATTAAAAATTTTGGTTATTACTTCAATAGCCATAACCGATGAATTTTTTAAACACTCATTTCTAATTTGGTCTGTACCACATGCCTTATTATTTTTCAATTTTTTAATCATGGTAACAACCTCCTCAGTAGTGATGGGTGCATTCAATTCATCATCAATTGTCAAATCTGCTTCTGTCTCATGCTGGGTTTGTACATTCTCTCTAGGCTGAACTGCATTCAAGCCCTGGAAGTGACGCACAAAATCAAGTAGAGAAACCTTATTGGTTTTTGTCTTTTTTGAGTCACTGCTCAAAATTTTCCAGAATTCCTGAGGCTGGGATTTTTTTTTTTTGATATTCTGAGACTATTATGAAGAGATCTATTTAGTAAATTCCTCTTTTTCCTAAGCAACTTCTTATATACTCCTGATGCTTTAGCAAGATACACTCCTGATGCTTTAGCAAGATCCACTTTAATGTCTTCTCTCTCTTGACCTTGCATACCTTTTCTTTTACGCTTCAGTCTATTTTTATTTTGAAAATATATGTCCCTTGCTTAATTGTTTACATTCATGATCAAACCAGGGTTTGTTTTCCTGGTTGTGAGACTTTTTCAAAGGTGGGGATGTTCTGCTTTCTTTTTACAGATATCGGCCTCTATGGCGGCGTTAATAAAAGAATCTGAAAGAAGAGAATATAAACCATCTATACTGGCTTGAGTAATGGTACCTTCTGCATTGCCAAGATCATCTCATTATGTTCTTTATATGATTGTCTAATTTTGATTTAAAATTGCTTGCTTTTTCAATAGACCAATTAAAGGACAAATAATTTCCTTGTTTAGGAGGTTCAGGGAAAACGTTTGAACTTTCGTCCTTACAGTCATCAGCAGCACCATCATTGCCAAGTGAGAAAGAAAGTAGGCAATGTACATCTGACATGCATTTATCAAATTCATCAATTTCAAATTTAGATATATGTTCAAAAATGCTAACAGAAGCAATTACATAATCAACAACACTCCGTCCCCCATTTTTATTATAACGAGTAAAATAAATTGCCAACTCCCTTGTCATTCCCTATAACCGGCCATTAGCAATCTTCAAATCAAAGCTTTGACAAACATCCAAGAGTTTGACTCCATTATTATTATTCACTCATTCATCCCTATTATGGTGTTTAGTCTCAAATCCTTCATCACCAAGATAGCTCTTCAAATCACTATTGTCATTAGAAGTACTAAACCCAGACAGATCAGATACAATATCTTCAATGGTCATAAAATCATCAAGCAAACCTGTTCTTGCGTTAAAATCACCCGTCAAACAAAAGGGGACATTATACATGACTTTCATATCTAACAAATCCTGGGTTAATGATCAAAAACCTCAGTCGAATGATGAATAGAGCCTTCGCACGGCAGGTAAACTGCACCTAATATAAAATCAAACCCCAGGTAATCTTTATTAATATGAATTCATAAAACTGACTCAGACACAGTTCCCACAAGCATAGGCGCCGGAAGTGTGGGGGGAGGGGGCAGGGGGGGGGGGGGGCGGCCGCCCCCCCCCCCAATCCAAAAAGTGTGGGGGGGGGGGGGCAAAACGCATTTTTGCCCCCCCCCCCCTCAAAGCCCCCCTCCAAAAAAAAATGAATGAATAAACAAATAAATACAAATAGATAAAATAAGATAGATTGATGTATATAAATGAATAAACGCGAAAAAACATACCTACAAACGGCAGTTTTTGGACTGTAAAATGTCAAAATTTCCAAACTCGCTCGGTCCGCTCGCTCGCATTCAATCGCTATGCCATACTCCTGATGTTGCTGCCAGTAATTGCCAGCAGTTGCGCCTGGGCCGCCCCCCCCCCCCCACCCTTAAGTTCCAAAGCGAAAAAAAAAATATAGCTACAAACGGCAGTTTGGGGACTGTAAAATGTCAAAATTAATCGTCAAATTTATTCGTTATGCCATTTTCCTAACGTTGCAGCCAGTAATTGCCAGCAGTTGAGCCCGGTGCGCCTCCCCCTAAATTTCCAAAGCGAAAAACATAGCTACAAACGCCAGTTTTTGGACTGTAGAATGTCAAAATTTTCAAGCTCGCTCGCTTCGCTTGCTCGCATTGAATCATTATGCCATTCTCGTAATGTTGCTGCCAGTATTGCCAGCAGTTGCGCCCGATGCGCCCCCATTAATTTCCAAAGCGAAAGATGTAGCTACAAACGCCAGTTTTGGGACTGTAGAATGTCAAAATTTTCAAGCTCGCTCGCTCGCATTGAATGGTTATGCCATTCTCCTAATGTTGCTGCCAGTAATTGCCAGCAGTTGCGCCCGATGCGCCCCCATTAATTTCTAAAGCGAAAGATATAGCTACAAACGCCAGTTTTGGGACTGTAGAATGTCAAAATTTTCAAGCTCGCTCGCTTCGCTCGCTCGCATTGAATGGTTATGCCATTCTCCTAATGTTGCCGCCAGTAATTGCCAGCAGTTGCGCCCGATGCCCCCCCCCCTTAATTTCCGAAGCGAAAGATAGGCCTATAGCTACAAACGGCAGTTTGGGGACTGTAAAATGTCAAAATTTTCAAGCTCTCTCGCTCCGCTCGCTCGCATTTTATTGTTAAGCAATTCTCCTGATGTTGCTGACACTAATATAATTTGTCGTTTCACACCGTCATTCCACAATTCATGTAAGGAAAACTCAATGACTGCGTTGTTGAATGTATCACATTCCGTAATGTATAGTCCCATTATTGCGCACGCACACACGCACAAGCATACACACCGTCAAAATTACTTTTCCACAAGGTGCCCACCCCAATGTTTCGACCCATCGTACGCCACTTTTAATATATATAATACACACACACACACACACACACATCTATATATATATATATATATATATATATATATATATATGTGTGTGTGTGTGTGTGTGTGTGTATGTGTATATTGTGTAACATAATTATGTATGGTCCATCGTGAACCCCCTCCAATATTTGCCCCCCCCCCCCCCAATCCAAAACTGCTTCCGGCGCGCCTGCCCACAAGTGTAGTTGTATGGGGGACTAACTCATCGCGTATACTAAGACACAAAGGCCATGAAAACCACCGAGTCTGGAGTTGTCATTATTTTTCAATATATAACTATGAAAGTGAGAAAGGCATGTGCAGTCCAAGTCGGGGAAATCTGTTTTAGTTTCAGATAAGCAAATGATGTCATAGTCCTTGAGGGCAAAATCCAAAATACCAGCATTAAAGGACAAGTCCACCTTCATATAAATAAAGATTGAGAAAATGCAGCAATATTAGTAAAACACATCAGTGAAAGTTTGAGGAAAATTGGACAATCCGTTCAAAAGTTATGACATTTTTAAGTATCTGCGCAGTCACTGCTGGATGAGAAGACTACTACAGTGTATGATGTCACATGCGTATACAACGATATAAGGAAAATAAAAAGTGAATTTCACAAAACTTTTACTTTTTGAATAAAGTGCAAATTTCTTCGACTTGTTACTGACGTATGTTAAGGGTAATATTATTCCCCCTGCCTTCTGAAAGAGAGAAGTCGAGTGTTCTTTTGTTGTGCGAGAAAAATAGAAATATGTTTGAATTTTCTTTATTCTTTCTTTATATCGTTGTACACTGTGACATCACAAGCTATAGTAGTCTTTTCATCCAGCCGTGACTGAGCAGAAACTTCTAAAATTCATAACTTTTGAACGGATTGTCCGATCTTCCTCAAACTCTCACTGATGTGTTCTACTAATATTGCTGCATTCACTCAACCCACATGTCTATGAAGGTGAACTTGTCCTTTAAGTTTGCTTTGTAATCCATTAACGTTCAAACTACAGAGTGATAAGGTAGATGACACAGAGTTCGATTCCTGATGAGGGTCGAGACTCTCCTATGCCTCCAGGTCAACAAACAAACCTGAATTTTTCGGTTTGTCCTTTTCAGTTTGTCAACATAAATGAGCTTTTCCAAAATCCTTGAAAAGCTCATTCATGTTCGTTTGATCAAATTTTTCAAGTCATGTGAAATATTAACTAATGTACAATTTGGTTTTCGTGAAAAGCATACAACATCACATGCGATACTACATTAATTGATAAGGTTGCCTCGGCAATTGAGAAGAACTTACATACTGTAGGGATATTCTTAGACTATTCTAAAGCTTTTGATACCATTGATCATAATATTTTATTGTACAAACTATCCTATTATGGAATCAGAGGAAATGCTTTGGAATGGTTTAGAAGTTACCTAACTAATGGAAAACAATTTGTTTCTTTAAATGGTGCGGAGTCTACTTTGCGATCTATTTCTTGTGGTGTTCCACAGGGGTCGCTGCTTGGGGCCCTACTTTTTATTTTGTATATAAACTATTTTCCCAAATCGTCACAACTTCTTTCTTTCATATTATTTGCCGACGATTCTAGTATTTTCTTCTCTCACAAAAATCCACACCATACTACTGAATATTATAAATTCAGAACTGAAATCTGTAGTTACATGGATCCATGCAAACAAATCATCTTTAAATTTCTTGAAAACCAACTATATGCTATTTAGCAATTCATTATCATCTTTACCAGGCCATATACTTTTTAATAATGTGCAAATAGACAAAGTCACGAATACAAAATTTCTTGGCCTACATCAGATGACAAATTGAATTGGAGAATGCATATAATATTATATGCTATTTAAGTAAACTTCTTTCCAGAAATGTTGGCATTATCAATAATATAAAATCTATATTTCCAAAGAACATATTGCGTATACTATACTCAACCCTTGTACTACCCTATCTCAATTTTATATATGGCGTTCTTGCCTGGGGAAACTCAGCAGAATTATACTTGGATAAATTATTATTATTCAAAAAACGGGCAGTGAGAATTATTTCTGGTGCAACATCACGTTCTCACACTATTGAACTCTTCTATGAAAACAAATTTCTAAAAGTACAGGATATATATCTTATGAATCTAGGATCCATTATGTACAGCTCGAAGGATTCTGAATTTCCACAGGTTATTTCGTCACTTTTTGTTATGAATGAACAAGTGCACAATTACTACACTCGGCAGTCTTCTTCTTACCACCTGCCATCCATTAGAACTAACTTTAAACACAATACACTTGCTTTCGCTGGACCAAAATATTGGAATTCTTTAGCCTATTCTCTTCAACGAAACCATAAGCCTTAAAACATTCAAATACAAATTAAAACTAAGTCTTCTGAGTAAATATGTTACGATGTAACTAGACTTTTTATAATCCTATACCAGATATCTGGACACTTTTATCCTATAAGTTAATCTTATATCATTTTTTACATGGTATATTATTCATGTGGAATTCCTATTCATTTTAATTCAACTGTCTATTTTTCTCTTTCTTTTTTTCTTTTTCTTCCCCCTCTCTCCCCCCTTTGGTTCTCACTTTATTTCCTCTATTTCTCTCGTTCTCTCGTTCTCTCCCTCTCTTTCTCATTCATGTTTACTACCTTTAAGATGTAAATATGTATAAGTTATGTAAATATGTTTCAGGAGTCTGTATATTATATATCTGTTATATTCTCAATTACTCTGTACATAATCATGAATATTATACTCGTCATGCACGGTGACCTACAAATTTTACAAGCTATGCTTTTAGTTGGGTCACCCCATTTCCGTTAGTATAAGTACCCTATATTCTGTTAATTCATGCTTATATATTACTGTAATATTATGTGTCAATATGTAAACATCAATGCAATGCAATGTAAATGTAAATGTAAATGAAATGAATAACTTCAATTCAAAAAATCCAAGCCAGATAGGCCACCTATACCTCATCGCACAGAGACGACATCGGATCGCCATCGCGTCGGATCGTCTCGTAGTCGTGTGTGCATGTGAAGAGGAGCTAGCTGGCTGAGCTGACCTTGACAGAATCATGTCGGACGAACAGGCAAAAGCACAAATGGCCAAACCCGGCGGGGATACGATCTTCGGGAAAATTATACGAAAAGAAATTCCTGCTGACATTATCTATGAAGATGACAGTGTAAGTTGATTCCTTAATCCTCAAAGTATTAAAGAGTCATGGTGAATATGATGTGCGTTGCCGACAACTTATTGTTCAGTCCCATGCATAGATCTGTGAGTTGCTCTCTCTGTTCCAGTGTTTGATGTGTAGCGCACTTGCAGTTGCACTGTTGTTGCTTGACCGAAAGATCGGTCTGTCTGGTCGTCGTCGGGGATATGTTCCGCGGAGATTGCGTCTGGCTTCACGGATTCCCTGTCTCCGGAGGAGAGCGATAGCGTCAAAAAAAATTAAAGACTCCGCCGGACAGACGGATCTTTCTGTCTACTGTAATTTATACGCCGAATATTTAGTGAGGTTTAGATTTTATTTTCGCGAATTTCGCTAGTTGGGTGCTATTCGCGAAATTGAAGACACGCGAAAATATTGACTCTGATTTCGATGTGAATGTGACGTAAATTACGTGTGTATGACAGTACAGGACTCCACGATTGCGAATTTAACCACTCGCGCGTCGGGAATTCCCGATTCGCGAAAATTTAGACTCGCGAAATATATGGCGTATAAAATACAGTATGTTGTTGCCTACTGACTACTTGGATGCACGCTACAGTTACAGGGCAATCGGGGAGGGGGCTGATCATGTCCCATTGCAAGACCCATCGTCAGATAAGAAGCCCACCGTGAAGAGACAGATACCATCATCGGTCTATAACGAGATAAATTATTCGAAAACCGACTTTCTTTACGGGACTGCAAGGTGGCGTTGTGAATTATACGTCCATCCATGGACCATGCTCGAGACCAAATTCTTCCGTTTTAACATGAGCCGTTATTTTGCGAGAGTCACTACTGCAGTTCTCATCTAAATCGACGTTCTAATGATTAAACAGAGTTATAATGCTCTCTAAGCATCATGCTGACAAGTAGAGTTATATCCAGATACTTTGAATCATGGTTTCAGTCCGTGAAATGCATCTAAAGTAGGAACTCCATATTATCTTGAAAACAAGTTATCTCCCATTCATGATGTAACCATTCTTAGAATCTGAACACACACAGTGGTTGCTGATCAATAAGTTTGAAACATTATGCACACTTCTGCAATATTCTATAGATGTTGCATATTTTGAAGTGTGGAAATTTTCCCTAAGTTTGCACGATAACTTTTTTGAGATTTCGAGTGTACTTTCTTTCACTGACTGATAGACAAATGAATTCATTGAAATTTGCCCAGCACAGTGGAGTAATCTTGCAAAAATGTCCACGTTTACTGTAAATATCATGCCATCTTTTTTTTTCTTAACAGACTCTCGCGTTCCGTGACATCAACCCCGTAGCTCCAAAGCATTTTCTTGTCATCCCAAAGGTACCAATCACTGGGATCTCAGCAGTTGAGAAGGAGCATGTTCAGGTGGGTGTGGGACCCTGTTTTCAAAGAAACTTGACTTTGATATTTTCAGCCTGATTGGATGCTGCAGTGTAAATAATGTAATCTGCCTCCCTACAAGATGCTGCTAACATCACAGGAAAGATATAGATATAATGACAAATACCCCATCAGTTGCCTGAGATTCTTTTTTTTCTGTATATACAAGTACTTCAGTAGGAGCTCTGAAAAGGGGCTATCACTCTAAAGACAACATAATAGATTACATTGATATACATATATGATGTACATGCCACATCTGTCAGTGTCAACATTCAGTATGATTTTATTCAAAGTCATCTGCTTGCATTAGCATTCCTCTTCTGAAAATGAACATTATTCCTCTAAAATTCATGGATCAATCTCTAGCAATGCACTTCCTCAATTCACTGTGAATGGTGGTAGGTTTAGATTTTCAGCAAAAAGAAGAAAATGAGAAAAATCCATGAGTTAGGGTAAAAGAAAAGCAATATTTGTGCTCTAATACATTTCTCATCACTGGAAATATCTTACATTATTTGGAAATCCATTTTCATATACACCAAAATTTAAATATCTGAGTTGATGAAAAATCAGTAACATTTCCGTTATTTTTCATTTTTATTTCATTAAAACAACAACAAACAAAAGGATAATGTGAGGTAGAGTTTTATACAAAATTATGATGTATTGTTTGTACTGTTCATATAGACAGCTTGTTTGTACATTATTTGTATTGTGATTGTTACATAGTTTTCGTCCTTGTAATTCTTGAATACCAGATACTTGGTGAGATGATGTACACTGTAAAGAAGGTGGCAGAGCAAGAAGGTCTCTCTGAAGGCTACCGCCTGGTGGTGAATGATGGCAAGCATGGCTGCCAGTCCGTCTACCACATCCACATTCATGTCATTGGTGGCAAGCAACTGTCCTGGCCCCCTGGCACTGAGTAGGTTCGGGGGCTAGGAAATTGTCAGCTCTTACGGTGTCTTCAGCTATTTTTTTAATTCAACTATTTTTGAATTAGACAAAGCAAACGTTGTGACAGGGTGTAGAAAATCTTTCCCATTTTGAAAATATACAATGTATCATGTCACATCTGGCAATCTACCCAAGTATGCTGTCATGGTAATTAATTTGGAATGACATAAGCGGAAGTATCAGTGATTACTTTCTTGCGCATTGTTAATCTCTCGAATAAGGGAATCCGTGAGGTAAAATATACTTTATTCAAACCTGCATTGACGATGACATCATAATTCAGGTATACTTTCTTCTTTTTTTTTAGATCATAGGAAGGGATAATGACCGGAGCTCTATGTATGTGACTGGTACTAGGCATGTAGAGATACAAAGTGAAATTTCTGTTCACACTGTGTGGCCTGTCCATATTGTAATTTTAGGAAATGGGTACCAGTCTTGATATCAGATGATGATACAGTACCAAGGACGGTTAGATTGAGATGATACTTTGTAAAATGACAAAGTTGGCTGAATGCCTGTCATTGGAGTGGAGTGTTAGAATGCCAATTGATATGTAAAACTGACTTGTATCCCAGTAATGATTATTTTTAGGATGAATTAATCATGTACTAAATGTCATTCTTACTTACTTTACTCACTTGAGTCTAAACCAATAAGTGTCACACTCGTTTACAACGAAGAAAACAATTTCAAACAAGTTTTATGGGATTTTTCCCCATCCCCTCCTTTTGCGAATACTTATTCCCAAATTAAAAATAGAAGAAGAAAAGAATGCAATATGGTAAGGCTTGGGGTAAGACCCAGATCTGTAATGAAAGACATGTGCATCATCTCAAGTCATAAAATGATGTGAATGATGCACACAACATTTATTCAGTTGGTTATCCTATTTCCTTCTAATATTTGTTACATTTTATTTATTAAAAAAGATAACTTTTCCCCAGTATCACCATATTGATTTGAATGTACAGGTTACCTCTGGGTCTTTTCAATATTTTTTTGCCAGAATAGCTGGAGCTCCAAATCTGGTAAATCATACATGATTAGGCAGCAGAGGATGATTATGTCATATTCACAAGGCATCAAAATGTTGACTCTGTCATCATGTAGGGAGTTTATGCTATCTCGAGCTCGTAGTTTGGGAGGCGCCACGAATATGAGGAGCACCTTGATGTATGCATAGTGCAGGGCTGCCAAGTCTCCTGTATTCTGTGCAAGGCTCAGTGAAAAATCAACCATCTTTTCACATTCCGACAAAAAAAAAGTATGGATGCCTCGCTAATGTAAGAATTACGATTGCCTACACTGGCATTTTCCTCATACAATGTAGTTTTCTGGGGGCCTCCTGGATACTGATATGTAGATCATGCCAGTCCAGCATGATTAACAGGTCTGGTAATTAGTACTTAAAATAAAGAAAAATAATTGTTTATCCTCCTGTTGTAAGACTCATGACTGATATGCAAGGCTCCTTATACAAATATTACATGCCTTTTCATTTCTAATCACACTTAAAAAAGGTTGTGCTTTTAATAGAATTTTGGCATTTCCCTCCCAGTGTTGCCAATTTTTTATACCAAGTGAAACTATGAAGTACTTGTCATAAATCCAAGTGTATTCTGTAGCAGCGCAATCCTTAAAGGATAGATAAGTTTGAAATTGTGTTCAGATATTTCTTGTCGTACTACCTTATATACACTGGGTGGTTCAGGTATATTTGCATTTAAATGTTTCATACTTTTCATTGTGAAGTGTTGTGATGTGTGTCATCAGTCTGGAAAGAAAAAAGAAATACAATAAAGACATAGACACACTTTCAAGGCACTTATCTCTCCCATGTTTTGTGTTTCTGTTTCTATTTCTGTTTGTAGGGTGCCTGGTGCCAATTTGTAGCATATGTGAGGTGATGAGTGGATGAAGAGGACTGGCTGAGGCAAGCTTATTGAATTTTGAAGAAACAAATTTGTGTGTGAAATCTCTTGCAAATGGTCAACTTTCCCTTTGATCTATATGTATACAGTGTACTTCCTATCCATCATGGGACAAAAACAAGCACTGCGAAATGTGATCTTTCTCTCTTTTGTAATCTGCTGAAGAATTGAAATGCAATATTTATCATTTGTATCATTTGTTAGGATTTGTTAGGCTGTGTGATTTGTGTATATCTTAGATTGCTTTTTTCTGGCAATAGTGTACTCATTGACTTTTGAAAGACTTGCAGATGTGTTCAGCATAGAAACAACGTCCAAGTTGACACATTACAGCCATTGACTGTCAGAAACACATAATACACAGGCATTTTCTACAAGCTACTTGAACAGTTGAGTACATATGTACGTGTATTACATTAATTGTACTAAGTTGTAATACCTTCAGCCTTGTCTCATTGCAAACATTGGCACTTTCCAGCTAATATGTTCCTCAGATGTATCGGGCAATCCCCCTCACCCCCCCCCCCCCCCCCTCCGCTAAATACTGGTTAGTGATAAGGTTAGAGTAAAGATTAGGGTTAGACTTAATAGGGTTGGGTTGGGATTAGGTTCAGGTCTAGGATAAGGGTTAAGGTCAGGGGAAGGGTCTGGGGTAATTGTCCAGAGGGTAATTGCCCGAGACTCTCCTCAGCTCCATTACAGATAGGGGGGGGGGGGGGGGGGGGAGGGGTGAAGGAGGAGCAAGTGGAGAGGGAGAAAAAGATGGAGGTATACAGCCACATACCCTGAAAATGGAATTTAGACATTGTGAGGGAGTAGAGATGATATTGAGAGAGCTTCAGCATGTCTCATTGGGGCATGTACAGCTGAAAAAGTGTGTCCTCCATGAACATCCTGAGAAACAGGCTGAAACTTTTGGACTAGGATGTTAGGAGTGCAGTGGATGGATGCTGAAACCTTTAAATATCTGGAAGATGTCTGCATTATTTGTTACCTGCAGAGACTCCAACTCTCCCGCTTTCGACGGGAGATCTCCCGCCGAAAGCCCATTTTTTGCAGAATCTCCCGTTCTCCTGCTTGAGATTTGATTTTTCCCGCTTGAAATGATTTCTTACTTAATTTCATTGTATGTTGAAAAATAAGCCTTAAATAGCACGAGATAGCATCTAGAACCCTAGACCGCAAAGGACTTTGCGCTCGTGGATGTGCGCAAGTTGGAGTCTCCCATTTGCTAGGGGTTTCAGGCAGGAGAATCTCCAGATCAGAAGCTGCTTGGGGTTGGAGTCTCTGTACCTGCCTTGTGGAAGGACCCCCAAGAATTGCGCTTTTGAAGTATCACAAATCGATGATGGTTACATCATATAAAGCTTTCAGACTGTTGAATTATGTCACAAACCAAAATTCTATTTTTCAAGCTAGGGCCCTTCTGCTGGACAGGCTACATTGATATATCGTCTTTATGTGTTTGTGGCAGACAGGCGGAAGAGTTGAACCTACAAAGACACGATGTACAGAGCTTAGTACAATTGTATATAATGTAATTCTGTATAAAGCGAAATCTTGAGTGAAGAGAATAATGATATTGTGTGGAACATGTCAGCCCCATCTATTTGTAGTCAATTCGAGGGTACAAGTGAACTCAGTTTGCTGATTTGTGCGATGATGTGAGTTATGACTGTCTATAGTCATAATGGACTGCAGTTATGGTGTATAAAGCACTTGGTCTCTTGTGAGCAGCTAAAGGAGTCAAGAACTCGAGTCAACGTGGCAAAAATCAGTTTGTGCCCAGTGACCACGTTTTTTCTTGTGTGTGTGTGTGTGTGTGTGTGTGTGTTTGTGTGCATGTTTGCATGTGTGTGTTTTGAGGGGGCTGTTTCATTACTAGACGTACAATAACCTTGTATCAGTTGTAAAGGATTTGATTTGCGCAGTTTACTGTCCATCCCGCTAGGGAGGCAAGATATGACGGAACTATTTTTCCTCACCTGCCTGATCCCACACACACACACACACACACACACACACATACACACGCACGCACGCACACACACACACGCACACACACATATTCTACAGAATGTTTTTTTGGGGGGGGCAATAATCTAGTACAATTTAAAATTGCCAATTTGACGAGGAGTTGATGGAATAGGGAACGGGTTCTATGGTTAGGTTTAACATTCCTCCATTGAAAATTACCCAGGAATTGAAGGAAGGGTCAACACAAGATCACAGACACACAATATACTCACTTCTGCTCAACAGAGTGAATATCCACACCGTCAGTGTTTTCCCAGTTGCCCCTTTGTGGCATGGTTTAAGCAGGGCTGCCAACTCTTACGCAATCAGCAGGAGACTCACACAATTCACCAAATTCTAATTGTCTCACTCTGATGAAAGAATTCTCACACTGAACCCCCAAAAATGGAAAATAATGCAACAGACAGACATGTTCCCCAAATCCCTGATAATCCATAAGTTCAATATGCCCAAACCTTAACTTTTAAAGATTTATCCACAGGCACACTCTCTCTCTATGCATGTGTTAAAATCTTTATTGATGTATGTACCAGAGTGCACCATTTAAAATGTAAAATTGTCAAGCTCCCTGCAGTGGAAGGGGGAGGGGGAGATACTTTCCTTTCACACCATCCCCAACCCCCCTCCCTACCACCGTCGCTTCGATCCCTTGGGTTTGGTCGCTCCCTCCCTCACAGTGTCTCACTACAAACTTTCACTCGAAGTTGACAGCCCTATATAAGACTTCACACATTACTCACAAATGCACAATGCAGCGGAAGGGGTGATGATCACTTTTATTGGGTAAGACATGCCGTTTCCCTCCTTTATTCTTTTTTTTTTCTCTCCATATCTACTGTACAAAGACAATAATCGATTTTTGATATCATACAATATACGATTTCATAAACAAAGAAATGCACAGAGTAATTGAAAAAGATACAAACAAAAGTGAAGTAAGTTAATAATCAGCACAAGCTCTCACAGTATTGCTTGCCTCCACATCTTCCTAAGGTTATCATGAAGCTGCAGATATACAGGAAGGTAACACCATGATGATGGTCTCATTTCTACGTGCACTGTTTCCCCATTACAAAAAACAAAAGAATGGAGGAGACAAATTGTCAGAGACTCCTTCTCCAGACCATGATAACCCGTTAAAGACTAGTCCCAAGTTTACTCGGGCAGGTGTCTATGGGAGATTCCTATTACAGCAAAACCAACTCATCCTAAATGGGTTAATATGCTACGGACATCGTACATAAATGTGTTGTTGATGGGGGACTGATTTGAGTCAAAATCAAGAGTCCTGGCCATGGAATTATTAATCAAAATTGTGTCACTATGCTGTCTCTGCATTGTCGTGGAAATCAAAAGATATTACAGTGTACAATTATTGTCATACAGCATAATTCATGGGAGAATGAAGGATCCAGATTACTACAGCACTGTATAAGACACAAAAAAGTAACATATTGCCTGTTTCAGATGTGAGGACTAGAAAAGTGTAATTTGCATGTGTAAAATATGCCATCGTCAATTCTCTTTCTATTACATTTTCATCTGAATGGATTAGAACAGTAGATGCAATATACCATATTATTGTTTTCCTTTTCACTGGAATAAACAGCAGTATGCTTCACTTTGCAGCAAAGGCATGGAAACAGCATTGCATTTGCATTTGGGGGAAGTTTAAAAAAAACAAACAAACAATTCTCCGTGTTAACCAACTTCTTTCAACTGCAAAATAGTAAATAGCTACATTTAATCTCTGAGTTTCTCCAAAAAGATATTTCTCTTCAATAACAAGTTTGGTCCACTGGGTATTTTCAAATCATCTTAAACTCTGTTTAACAAAATTAACATAACTGCATGGTTTTATTATTTTTTTTCATGGTTTTATCAAGAGAAGAGAAGTCAAACTTCAGTGTTTTTCAAAAAGTTCATAAGAGGAGGATCTGCCTCACGAAATCTCTGAATTGATGAGCTAGAAATTATAACACTTAGGTGTTAAGTGTTCTGTTTGCAAGCAGATGCAAGTGGTTAACATTACTCAACTGGCATCATTTCCTAAATTTCTCCAAATATTACCACATAGCCCCAGCAAACCCACTGCATCCCAAAAGCAAGCACTTTGACTTCATAAAAAAAAAGAAAAAGAGAAGAGGAGATATGATTACCCCTGCTGCATAAAAGGTCGTAAGTGCCGCAATCCAGACCAGAGATATATGACAGAACTGTCAATTGAACAGATATGAGCAATTGCATGCCTGCATCTGATGTTGAAATTGTGTGATCGTATCTAAAAATCAATGCTTCAAAAAGCCGATCTACTGCTGACACACTTATCTGTTATTACGGTGCAACGGCAGTTCAGGATCAACTTGTGTTGTGCTCTCAACACGAACAACTGCATATATCTCCCGAAGATGTGACTGTGTCATTACACTTTGGTTCCGTAAATGCTCGTCGAGTGGCACGAGAGCAGAACGGGACTGACAAAACCTCGGAGCAGCTTTCCAACCAGGAAACAGTATGGGCTATGTACACACTACACATAATATGTCAGATGTACAACACTAAAGATGAGTACATCTGTCACAAGTTTGCATATTGGCTTTATACACTCATATCTGGCAAACGCGTTGCCGAGACTTCTGGTTATTATTACATCTGCATAATATAGAGTCACTGCTTTTCTACCCCATGTTCCGACGGGTTGCTCTCATGGAAAATTCAAAACAAAACAAAAACAAAAGGAAAAATAAATGAAAACATTTATTACCTGTCATTAGTTCTCTTACCGATGCATCTTGGAAGCACATTTTAAAATATTTCAAGTCACCTAAGGGTGAAAATTCTAGAAACATGCAAATGGTCGAACATAAATGTACTACATAAGCAGAGCTCCATTACAGCAGTCCAGACAGCAAACCATAGGGCAGCAGCTCTTGGAAGTCATATGCACAGAAAAGATGAACAGCACTGTTACCTGCCATTTGACAGATTTCGTTTAACCCTGATTACTAGCAAATTCCATGTCCTCTGTACAGCAGAAGGAAATTCCTTTTGCTTGTTTGTTTTTGTACAATGTTTTACACTGCATTGCGATAGTCCTGATTAAAAAACACAGTCCTCTTTAGCTACCTTCACAATTACAGCTCTTGCGCCCTATGGGGATAGAGGGCATAATTATATACACCAGCACTTCATTGAAAGCATGAGAGTGCTGTTCATACACCTTCATCAACATAGTGTTATTAATTAACTACAGGACACACTGTATCCAAGTACATCCAATCACAGGCTGGGATCTGTTGCCATGGCGACAATTTCCCAAGAACAGGTGATTTTGTGTTTGATGTTTGAAGAGATTATTTTTACTTAGTATTTGTATCTCTTCAAACTGCACAGATGACCAATGTTTGAGATGATAAGGATATGTTAGACTGAAGACAGGTTTTGAGAATGATATACAGTACATAGAAATTGAACACCCATGTACAATACTGGCAATGCCACATTTTGCAAGTACAGGACAGATTTCATTGGCTGTGATCAGACCTGACCAGACTTCAACTACCACTGAAAACCTCCCTTGACAACCATGTTTACTATAAGCTACTAGCATGGATGTGAGTATGCAGGACTACAACTTTACAGACACTACATCATTTCAAAACTCAAGTTGCATGTAGTCAGGAGTTGCCAAACTTCATTAACTTTTTCTCATGAAAATGATACATGAATTTTTGGCTTCAAATATCTACTTCCTTTCAACTGTGAAATACAAGGAAGTCTCAAAACCTGAATCTAAGATTTGAACACAAGTTGAAAAGGAGACCCAAAAGTGTATTCTTTAAAGATGATGGGACTCGAAGGCATCAATTCATTGACAAATAAGGAAAGACTTCATACTAAATATGCAAAACTGCTATCACCTCACAGCTGTACACCACGTACAAACATTTTGAGTTACGCAATACAACTAATGGAACTAGGCCTCTCCGACTGTTGAGCAAATTACTTTGTATTCTTCTCGATAAGAAAAGTTCACTACATAATTCCCCAGGAACAGCTAGATAACAAAATGATTGTAAAGACTTCCATTTCAACAGTACAAATCAAAAAAGATTCCGGCATTCAACATGTCTCTTGAAGAACAATAACCATGAAACTGTTCTTTTATGCCCATTGTCAATGATAGGACAATCTGCAAAACTATTGACGTGAAGGGCGAAAGATAACTTATTCAATATACAAAAGCTGCACAAAGAATTGGAAGAGAGTCTTTTCTTTTTTGCTGTATTATATCATAATCATCATCATCGTAGAATATATACTGCAACCATCTTCTCACATTAACAGCAGCTTAGATACATCAACATGTACAGAACACTTATTAACACGACAACTTTTAAGGCCCTGGTAATGGACTTAGTAATATCCCAGTGCTCCGTGCCATGACCAGGTCCAAGCTTATTACACATAGTATGTACTAAAAGAGATACACCTCAGGAGAACCCTCATGACTACTTGCCACACCATATCATCAATACACACACACACACACACACACATACAGCCACATATATGTTCTCGTGTATCAACATGACTGCAACGTGAAAATGATAAAAATATAGCTGCTACAGGAACAGAACAGATGGCCGAGCAATATTCTCCTTGAATTTTGCCGCCCCAATTCATCTTTTGCAAATATCCACTTTTCTAGCATTACAGCTCACGGAGCTTCCTAGACACCTCACACAACCATTGTCCTTTTCGTAGCTACTGACACAAACTTATCAACTGATGAGCCAACAACTCAGCATACAGTCTACACTCACTTACTTACACTACTATCAACCACACGCATATTGTGTACATTTCCGTATTGATGCGCACAGACTGCCCTCTGCTACTTGGCATCTCCTTAAAAAAACACTTCTCTCGTAGCTTACCTGCTATTTTCAACTATCACCCTCTTAGATATTCGCTGATTATGACAAGCCACATTGTTCACCATGCAAAAGAATCATACACCAACCGTCCCACATCAAATTACCTATCTTTACTCATCTCAGTTACCTATACAATATATAAATTCTGAATATAGTTTCTTAATCAACCTAGGCAAATTTAAAGTGGAAATACTTTTCAAGTGCATTACTGGCAAGTGTATGGTTTTTATCAAATCATGGTGCATGTGATTTACCATCTGACTACACTCATCTGAAAAAATAGCAAGCACCACTGACAATGAAAAAAAGTGCTTACTACTTGTACTCCCTCTCTGCAGAAAACATATGACAGAAAGCCCAATCACACGTGCATACTTTGTATAAAGTGAAATTGAACTATTTGAACATTAAGATGAAAAATCTTACCACAGCAAATTAATACAATTCTTTTCATGCATTCATTTCTCTTTACTGTGAGGCCTTGTTGGAAATTAAAATTCACACATCAGTCCTTTAGACAGTAATTGTTACAATTACTGTTACAGAATGTCAGGGGGAAGAAGAATTTGCAGTTTTTTTTTGGTGGATTTGATTACACGTGAGTAAACTTAAAAACAAATAAACAAAGTGTTTCCGGCAGCAGTCTCTGTCATTTCAGTGACAGTTTATATTTACAGATCAGGCATTTCACTTACGTATTGTGATCACGGGCAGTGATTAAATGAATGAACAAACCTTGACAGATTTTATTGCATGTCTTAGCTTTCGCACAAAAGTTTAATACTCAAACAGGCCGAATCAAAGAGGCTTATGGAACTGGAAACTCGGCAAGTGCAAAGTGAAATCAGTGATTAGGTGGGCAACCCTCTGCACAGGTTTGATTAACGAAGCCATGACAGCCAAGGATGATTCTCCCGGCTTCTCCAGAAAAGATTAAAACCCAAATATCTCCTCTCTGGCCCCTGACATTATAGTCGGATTGAACGAGGGGCACACCCAAGATGGCAAATGAATTGGAAAGCACTTCAAGCAATGAAGGGGACAAGTGTCTGGGATGACTTTTGGAAAGATTTGTACAGTGCACTCTTGTTATAACAAACACGGTTATAATGACATCATGGTTACAATGAAGTAAAAATTCAGGCTGCAACATTATCTGCTCTATGTATTTTATTCTTTATTTGTTTGGTTATAACCAAATTTCGATATAACAGAGGAAAACTTTGTTATAACAGGATTCCACTGTACAAAGCCCTAAGAAAGGAAAACCATCTCTCCCTCAATAGTCTTCCATTGCACAGTCTATTGGAAGGGTCAGGTTAAGCATCGTTTACAAATTCTTTCCCTCACTCACAACAATTTGTTCTTTGACGCTGGTTCTGAAGGTAGCTCACCAAATCTTCCTTCTGCTTCTTCTATCTGTTGCATGGCATCGTGGTATCACACAAATTTCATCTGTCGTTGATTTTTGGTAGACGAAATATGAGGCTGAGACTAGCATCAACTGAAATTAGCACAATGTGTGGCGGCAAAAGTGCTGTGGAAGTTTTCACGAATTTACATTTCTCTGTGAATGTCGAGGCCAAATCTTCCAGTTATCTCACTAATGAGTGTGTATGTCCGTCACTTTCATGCCATTTTAGTAAGAAGCTGCATGCTACATTATGTGAGCACCACACAAATAGCCTGTTTCAACAGCATAAAGCAGGGACCCACCTCCCTAGCAGAAAGCCTATTTGTTCCCAATATTCCTTCTTCCCCCACCCTCTTTTTTAGAGAAATACCTATACTCTTCAAAGAATTTATTTAGCGCACCAGAAAACAAACCCACATTACGAATGATGCATTTTGTCCCGTTCATTTTGTTTCATACCTTCTTTCCACTGACTAATCTCCTCATCTGCATGTGTTTGCACAAGCACAAGTCCATACATGCACACACCTGTGCTACACATCCACCCCAAACACAAATGCATATACACATACACACACATACATACACACATACATACATACATATACCAGGGCTCGCACTAACATTTTTATTTGGTGGCCTATTTGGGCCACTAAAATCTTTGAATTTGTACTTTTGGTGGCCTGAAAAGTAAAAGTAGTGGCCCAAAATGAAATGAAATATAGAGATTCATTCTAAATTCTAGCAGCCTGAATGGGTCACCAAAAGATAGCAATTGTAGTAATTTGGTGGCCTGACATCGGTTCTAGTGGCCTCGGGCCACTGGGCCACAACTAACGTGGAGCCCTGCATAATATATACATACACACACATATAAACATACATACACACATAACACATACGTACAACACCACACACACAAACATGTGAGCAGAATGCGAGAACTTGTTGAAGACAAGTCGGCTTGCGTAGGTGATGCAATTACTGTCAATTCAGAGGGCACTGTGATCAAGTCAATGCGACCTTGAGTTAAGGTGAGTTCACACCAAGCTTAAAATTACTGATCACATGAGCACTCATCAACTTTTATCTGGCTCTCACATTAGTTCACCAATATCCTCCTTCATGGATACACTTAATTTGGTTATCCGCCTTCAATAAACTTCGGTAATATTTCAACTATTTCGTTCGTAAGCATTTGGAAATTCCTTACACAGCCCATAACCCCACGATGGTTTTCTCTAAAACCATCAAACACAAATGACATTATTCTACTATAGTTTGGGACAACACAAATATGTTCACACATTTACTGTAAGTCATTGATAACCTCCTTCCAGAATGCCCATCACTTTGTGGAACAGCCTGTCTGGGATTATTTTGCATTTTTTATTAATTTAACTATTATATGTTTGCTTGTTTTCTTTCTTGAAGTTGACATATTTTTCCACAAGTATAATCCACAATCACTTCCCCAAGCCACTTTCTCATATTCCCTGGTATTAAATACACATCACCTGCACTGATAATGGTTACGATTTTTGGAAAGTCTGCTTTTTCAATCAAATATTTAATCTTGAAAGAAATATACTGATTGCATATTCCCATATATATCCATAACACCATGGCAAAGTGTCATATCGGTCCTGACTTGAAAAAAAAAATGACAGAAAAAAAAAACACAGAAAAATATTAATATTCAGATGCTTAATTCCTCATTGTCCGTAAATTATTCCAATTATTCCAAAAACAGCAAGACTCTGTGAGAAACTACACAGAGTGCAACTTCAAATATCACATAATGTAGAACTATTGACCAGTGGGGGGAAAAAGAGAATGTTAAAACAAGAAAGAATTTCCCTTCTCCACACTGCAAACACTGCCTCACATGTCTTTTTCATCTGCAGAGCTACAATTCATCATCAATACATGTACAACATTCTTGCATGCATTATTACTTACAGTATATCATAATATAAATTTTACAACATAAAAAGTAGAAAAAGGGAGCAAATTTTGAGACATATATTTTCACTGACCTCAAACATATTTCTCAAAGAATGCCCATTAAAACTTCATACATTTACTTTTTTTTAGGAGTCGTGGCACGTCAACAGTCCTTAAGGGTACAGTTCAGATTTTTTCTTTAAAACTTTTTGAACAGTATACTGATGTAAAAAGAAAAAAGAAAAAATATATTTCCACTCCAAACACAAAGTCTAAACAAGCATCCACACACTGCTGATACTTCCCAGTCCACACAGACATGAGGAGATGTACAAAATGTCAGCTAGTATGTGTGGATAGGCAGACATATTCACGATATACCTGGCATATCTTCATGGTTCACTACCACTTGTGATGTGTGCTTTTGGATGTATTAGATCAGACAGAGGATTGAGACATTCTTTTCATCATTATCACTGGGATGAGAAAATTTGAACTGTACCCTTAAAGGGATGCATCACACTCTGAGAAGACAGCAAAGTGAGCAATGTCCAATGGACTCCACTACTTGTGTTTATAGAGCCACTCGGCATAAGATGTGTACAGGCTGGTTGCTAGGCGGCATTCTCCCTTTTGCTTCCAGATAAGCAGTGAGAAATTGCTTGGTTACATTCTTCTTTTCAAATGGAGACTTGAGCACATGGAGATATCCCAAAGCAAGAAGACAAAACTTGTCTGACAAATCATTTCAGGGAAGGGGACATGCTTTTTGTGTGTATGTGTGTGTGTTTTCTCTCACTTGTACTTCTATCCCTTAATCTTTTCTTTTCTGCTAAAAAATAACGCAATACATTGTCATGTTTTGATTTATATCTCTAGGCTAATGCACAGTTCAGACAAACACTAAATAATGTTTTGTTTGGTTGTTTTTTTGTAAACAATTTCTACAATAACAGGTGATTCAAATTGGCAACACGGTAGAGGATAGACCAATGAGTCTTTGGTATGAAGAGAATCGTGTTTCCTTCTTCGCTTGCATCACTTCCTGTGCACACACCTTTGATCACTCCGTCATCAGAAAGCAGCCCATACAGAAAGACCTCCCACATATCCCACAAAAAAAAAAAAAACTATGCTTTTGAAAGAAATCTGGGTTTTCCATAGCAGAGTTTGCCATTGATGTTTTGTAATGCAGGATGAAGCTAAAAAATAAAGGCAAACCATCACAGGACACTTCACCCCTTTATGTTAGTCTTGGCAAAAGTTAGAAAAGGTTGCTTTGCTAAGGGGTGCTCATCTTTACGGGAATGGAAAAAAAATAATATATATATATATTTATATGTATATGTATATATTTATAATCCAGAGCAGGCGAGAGGGACTTATGCCTTTAAAGACATTGGTCTAGCCACCAAGTGCACTTGGTCCATCAAATGATATCCGAGTGTGCTTGTGCCATTGGTCTTGCCACACCCTGCCCGCGGCAATTTTATCTCAGAGATGATTTGGGGGAATCCCCGGGAAGGGGCGGGGCCAGTCTCCAACTGTGACAGGCATGGACATCACAATAAAGTGCAGAATTTCCACCCGCTCTTCTTCTGCGACTCTTTTTCCGTGACCTTCACGCCGGTCGTCTTCTGCTGACCTGTGGCATCCATCTTCCTGTCCATCTTCGACTTGATGTCTCTGGCAAGTGTCACGAAAGCCTGCCAACAAGACAAGGTGAATCAACTTAATGCTGCGTGCTACACCGGTTCTGTTGTCCATCAACTGGTATGTGTATGAAATTTGTGCACATTTCACTCATTGGCACGGAAAGGGCTAAGACAAATATGGAAAGAATGCACCAAATCCTATTGGTCCTTCTGATACTCTTTACTTTCGAAATGACATAGTATGTAAAATCTCTATACACTTCAACTTGATGTCTCTGTCAAGCATGAAGAAAATTTGTCAACAAAGAATGCTAAAAAATGAAGTGAAAAACTTTGCATCATTTCCTCTCCGTTGCTAATGTTCTTTTCTTATTAAATAAACAGATGGCCCGTTCAGTAAGATTGTTCCATCATGACTACATGTATATTCAAATAATCACACCTTTTACATATATCAGGCAGGTTCTCTCATAAAATACATTTTCCTACGAAAAACCTTTCTGCTGTCATCAAGCACGGTAAAGCATCATATCTCATACAGTCACTAGACCCAACATTTTTCATTTCATTACGTCATACTTATGCTAACACTTAAAAAAAAATATGAAAAGCAGCAGCATAAAAACAAGGATTATGATATGCAGTAGCATAACAATTTGTTTTAATGTTTCAATGACTGAATAAAACTGGAATACAGTAGAGGCAAGCACTCATTCCTACTTACCTCTTCTACGTTAATGCTGGCCTTTGCACTGGTCTCCATGAACTTGATGCCATACTCTATTGCCAGCTGCACAGAGAGAGGGAAAAAATGGACATCTTAAAAAATCAGCATAGTCAGCAAAATGATGTATTATATTCTTACCTATAGCACTAAGGTGGTACTGAAGATGGACAAAATCTGCAATAATAAACACATTCCGATCTTTATATGACTTTCCCTACTTAGTATGGCCAGACACCTCCTTCTGTTTTTGGCATTTTGTGAGCATATGTATACTGCAAAATCACTGGACTTCAAATTTGAGCCAAAAAGAAGGGGGAACATCTCAAGAAGAAAGGAAGACTATAGTTGTATAATGTAAAGGACCAAGTTTGTTCTGCTGGTTGAAATCCCCTTAAGTATGTATGTGCATGCGGGAACAGTCTATTTTTTCTCCCAAGTGGTAGCAGAAAATACATCCAGCCCCATTTGTGGCCAGGAATGCATTAATCAAGTGATGAACACATTATGAAACATATCAACTGACAAAAACAGAGCACTAAAACACAATTCTTACGATAATTGTAAAAAAAAAAAATCTACTTTGGATGTGAGTGAACTTGATTACCTGTTCTCCCTTCTCCTTTGATACTGCTCTCCTGTCATCCATGTCACATTTGTTCCCAAGGATCATCTTCTCAACATCCGCTGACGCATGCTGTGAAAGTAATCATAAACAAAATATGGACGTAAAAGTCAACGGAGTGACAGATCGGAAGTGATGAGGTGTACAGGTCAGACTTCACACTGGATCGACAATTAAAAGAGTACAGCGTGTACTGTAGGTGCTTATAATTTGTACGCCCTGCCAAATTGCCTGCCTCGGCACATAGGGGACAGTTTCGCTGTTTTCTTACTGCTTCAGTCCACCTTGCATTGATTCTGTACCAGCCTAGGTAAGAGTTAACTCTTTAACTCTATCAGTACCACCGGCAACTCTACTGCACCTAAAGTACTGTACATGTACTGTAAAACATGACATTTTCACTAATTGGAGCCGACGGCCTTTTTCGTGGCATGACATTTTCGCAAGTTGCCTTTTAACATTCAGTGCATATAGTGCAGACAAGAACTTTTGCATGCATTTTAATTTCATGAATCTTGCCTCTCGTGAAATTTGCGAAATTAAATTGCATGTGAACATTCCTCATTTTACAGCTATACAATGCATTTCAAATTCTTAAATGAGCTGTACATCATGGTACATGTTCATGTATTTGATATGAAACTAAACTAAGTGGTGATTAGTTACAATAATTTCTACTAGTCAGTTTATGTGATTCAATAGCATTTCAATGCCTCAGAAAGCTGCAGGTAACAGTCAGTCTTGGCATTGTTAATTATTGTGCTTTTCATTTCCAAGCATGTTGACTGAAACCAAACACAGATATGGACACATGGGACTACACATCATAAAACTGTGTCTAGTGAGCACAACATGGATACCTGAAGTGTTTTTTTTTTCTTAACCTTTGACTCGATTATTCCTTTATCCATCAGACTTTTGACACTTAATTCCTCACAACGACTCAAAGACATCAAAACACGCTGGCTATAAAATGGTACAATACCTGGTAGTAATGTACACATACAATGTACACTGTACATCCTAGCTGTGTCCTACAGTTGTGTACATGTATATGTATTTTGAAATGTCCCTGTTAACACTTGCAAACTACCCAGCATTCCTTTAAAATCCTATTCATAGATACAGTAATCACGTTTTGTATATGACACAAGTCAGCTGAGAGACAGAAGGATGTTCCAACTGTGGTGGTAAAATTACAGCCGTATTTGTTTTCCCCTAACGACCCTTCATTGCAAAAAGATAAAAAAATAACAACAATCACAGAAACCTAAAAATAACCGTGATTCATCCCTGCTTCTGTGGTGCACACGTTTGATGCATCAGGCAAAAAATTTCAAATTTCCAGAGATTCCACATCATTCATCGCTTGCTCACAAATATTCTACCAGGGCGCAAGCCCCAGTTAGTAGGCCTTGAATTATGTTTTCAACTTTCCAGGCGGTTGCTGTGAGTAGAATATTTGAGCGACCCACAGACCCGCACAGTCTGTAAGAGGTATTGAGGGAAGAGGATGGGGGTAGTAACTCAGGGGTATATGCTACCGTGGTGACAGCTTTGATGATTATTACACTTCTATGCTCACTATTCCAGGGCAAAAGAGGTATGAAGTACTGAGGAAAACACAGATGCAGAACTGGTAATATCTTGGTTGACGACTCTGTGCACCAATCGTATCTGACAGGGTCACATGACCATGGTCATATGAGATAAAAATTTATGATTAGATCCTGCAGAACTACAACGTATATATACTCACTCCCTGTACACTACCGAACACAATTTTTTTTTTCTAGGTCACTACCAGCATCATCTGAAAAATGATAAAAATGGCACACTGGCTGAATGCTTACACTGTACCATTGATTCTTGAAAATCATTAGATGAAATGTAATTGGTCCTGCTGATATAATTATAAATCATTGAGTTAATTTTCCAGGAGTACAATTTGAATTACATTGCTTTCTGATCAAAATTCAAACACTATGAGATTATCTCTGCTGCGCCATCTCAGATAATGCATCACATAATGGTATTTACTATGTATTGTACACTACATGGAGCAATGAAAACTACATACATGTACAGACTACAGTGTATGTAAAATTACTATGAAAACACAGCTACATGGTGTTCAAATATTGGTGATACATCATGCCATTTGGTAGAGCACTCTGACTATTTTCTTATGCTTCCAATCTCTGATGCAGATTTATGATCACAAATTTCAATTCCCTTTCTTCCATTTAGTACACTTTGCATTGAGTTACTATGACAGAAACAATAAAATCTCAACTATAATTTCAAAAACCTGTTAATTGTTAAAATTTCAACTGATCTCTAATTTGGCAAGACATTTCAGAAGATTCCGACTTCATGCATCTGTAGTGATTTGAAGTATATCTTACTCAAATACACAAGATATACATACTGTATGCAGTAAAATCCAGAGTTGCTAATTTGATGACCAGAGAGCAGTGTCTGCTCATGAAATCCCACAGAACTCGATGGGCCAAGACACAACTGCCCCAGTCAAGAGTTATCAGCCATGTAAATACAATGCACAACGTATACTAGCCGTAAATTATGGAAGTATACTCCATTATAGTGGCAAACGAGTAGCACTTTTTCTGAGTGTTGAGCATGGACCATCTTGCAGGATCTATCATAGTGGGCTAACAATGATTTGATCAAACTGATTTATTTTGTAGCCAAGCAGATATCAAAATACATTGTACATTTTCTCAAAATAATATACTAGGTATCAGATACACCTAATCAGAGTTAATGGCTGTGTACCAGGCATACAAATATGTCACGCAATACACATGAAAAAATATAATCATACAGAAAGTGACAAGCTGAATAAACAGTTTTTGCAAGAGTATATCATTCACTTGGTAGTGGATGATTTGCTTTGGCTGGAGCCAATCAGTGCTAATGAGGGATCTGCTAGACAACCAAGGTCAGGAGAGGAGTGTGATATAACAGTGTGGCAAACTTATCAATGCCATCTGTGTGGAACACAATGAAGAAATATCCTACACCATTGAAGTATAATGGACCTTACTGACCATATCACAAGACAACATACCGTTAGACACCAGGGGGTGCTTCATAAAGCTGTTCTTAAAGTTACGAACAACTTACGAGTGACTGGTGATCAGTTGTGATGTCCTATACTTATCAGAATTTCAATAATTCAGCACAAGAACTGATCACCAGTTGCTCGTAAGTCATTCGTAATCTTAAGAACAGCTTTATGAAACGCCCCCAGTTCAAAGTGGGGGAAAATAGCAAAGACACACAAAACTCTATAAAGATTTTGCTTGGACACAAAACGAAGTATTTAAACAAGCTGCCTGGCTTTAAATACCCCTATGATATGTTTACCACACCCCTTCTCATCCTTTTCCCAACCCCTCATCTGTGGATTGAAGTGAAATGAGTTGATTTAACAGAATATCAACACGGATGAAACACACACATGCAGCATTTTTATGTAAAATTACCCTTCGGGATTTTACCAGGCCTTTTTTTCTTCTTATCAAAAACTATACGACACATCTCAATGGGGATATATGTGAAATTTATATTTGAGTACGAGATGCCTGGAGGTAGACTGTCTTTTAAATGAATGAATCACCAAATTTTATGAATATTTGCATACCAGTAGCAGGGGTTGTGGGACCCTTACAGTTAAAAGCTGGCAACTGACCCAAAAGTTAGGATATAATGGCAATGAGTAGACTCCTCTCTCACTGAACTATTAAAAATGTTCAGCATTTATGTCTGTGGGTAATGGAAATGGCTAGCACCAATGGGTCTATTCTTTTGTTTCACTACAAGCTCAGGCTCGACATCTGGAAAAAACATTATCCTGAGATATCTAGAAATTTTCATTCCTCTTATGGACCACTATTGGTGACAGAAATCTTTTGGAAAAAATTGTGAGTCCTATTCACATTACTAGTAGTTCTCATGTTTTGACTGGCTTTCTTTCAGTTTCATGTAATTTCAATCAAAAAGAAAAATTCCCAAGCAAAGACAGAATCACTATGGACACAAATCTACTCCACTGCCGGTTATGTTGCTACTGTACTTCCTTTCTCGTAGCTGTTCATCTGCAGTCTACACTATAGAACTGCAAATAATCACTCATTACACAAAACAGGAATTTTGCATACAATCTGTACATTACTGTAAACGTGGAAATTTTCGCGGTACATTAATTTTTGTGGATTTCACGCTACGTTCGGCTAGCGCGAATTCAAAAACGCGCGAATATATCTTCGCAATTTTCTATGCACTTTTTGAACGGCCTAGTGCGCTTCGTCGATGATACTGCTACGTAGTACAGACATGTTTACACATATAGCAGTATCATCGCACTCACCGCATGCACCGAGCCCACGGCCGATTGGTGTGCTACATCCCCGCGACTACAGTACTAGTCCTACAGTACATGTATCAAGTAAAATAAAAGTTTACATTGCACATGCACTATGTAGTTGAGCGCTTGTACTCGCACTCGCGCCGCTCGCTACGTCGCTTATCGTACGCTGGCATCGCGCTGGATGAAAACAGCGACTGTGTATTAACCCGATGCGGAGCGCGAATTTAAGAACCCGCAAATATGTTTTCGAGCCGCTCAGCGCGAAAAATTAATTGCGCGAAAATATTGACGTTTACAGTAGTATTCTTACATACATTCTTACATTGTAAGTTGTATAGCTAACATACATTGTATGAGATTCACAGATCACTGCATATATACAATATGTAACTCCATACCAAGCGCACTGATGCAATTTTGTAAATCTTCTTCTGCTTAGTTTTGTCCTTTTTTTTTTCAGTAAAGCTGCCAGACATAATGGATGTGAAATACACAATAAACAGTCAGGCATGCAGTTTGATGCTTCACGCCCAAATAGTTTATCTGCTTCACGGAGAAATTTCTTTCACACTTGAAGTACTGCCAATGACAACACACGTCTACAGTAACTCAGTATATCCACCCCCAGTCTTTGAGTGCAGGATATCTGCTATGCTGTGTAACTTGTGATTACGCTTGTTAAATGCTTTCTCATGAATCATGTAAAGCAGAAAATTTTCTCAATATCACTGACATTTTACAGCGAGTGAAGTGTGGACTAATGAATGATGTTGATGCAAATATCTACCATACTGCAATGCAGTATGTATTGAATACAAGCATGTTACCAGTACCTGAAATCCACATATTGTATGGCAAGTCACTTTACTACTGATAAAATGTCTGAAGTCCCACACGTTTTTAACCATGCTCCTCCTGAAGACTTGAATAACTATACATTGTATGTATGAGAGAGAGAGTGTGTGTGTGTGAGTGTGAGTGAGTGCATGCTTGTGTCTCTGTTTATGTTCATATTCAATGCTTGAGAAATGGCAGATCTTAGACTATTCATGGACACTCTATGCACACTTTTATCCGGTACCTGCAAAAATACTCAAAGTCAGTTCAAAGTAAAGCTCCCAAAATCATCAATTTGCATTGCCTCAAGATCAGTGTCATGGTATGGTGATCTCCTTTTCTCCATCATGACCATGGACGACTGCCTTTAAACATGTGACTCATGCTGATTTTATTGTCTTTCTTCCATTTCTTTCATGGGCATTCCCCAAATACAGATCGCAAAAGTCATTATCAGCAGCCATGCAAATGTCTGTCTCTTCTTTCCAAATTTGTCCCATTCCATTGCAAGTAGAAGAGAGGGTGATGCCTTGTTCAAAGATTATTACAGGGAATGAGACAAATTGCGATACACGGGTCTGAAATCACACCCACCAAATCTTGCACATTCAATGGATAGGGTAATGCAGCCAGAAGACATCTGCAGCAACATGTGTAATCAAAAGATTATCACAACCAATGGGTTGGATGGAACAACAAAAGGTCTGAACAGACTCTGTATTTTAAGAATATCAGAGCCAATGGGTGTAATGTAGCCGCAGAAGGTCTGAAAGACACTTCTCTCCAGCCAGTAGACTAAACATGGCAACAGGAAATCTATAAGAGTAACTTGTCAACACTAACAGCGTCAATGGGTAGAAAACGTCAACATCTGCAAAGACTATTGCATCGAATACTTTACGGCCAATAGAGGCAATTATCAAGACTATCACAGCCTATGGGTGGAACGTGGCTCAAGAAAAAAGGTCTGGGGTGACAGTTGTCAAGATTATCAAAGCCAATCAGAGGAACAGGGGAAGCAAGAAATATAAAGAGACAAAAGTATAAGACTATCATACTTGTCGATACCAACAAAGTCAATGTGCGTAGAATCGGACAAGAGGTCTGAACAGACATGCATAGAGACTACTGCAGATAGCAGGAGGAATGGAGGTGGCAGCAAGGGGTCTGAGGAGACAATTGTCAAGACTACCACAGCCGATGGGAGGAATGATGGATCAACACAGGGACATGAGGGTGATGATCCATCTTCTTGGAGGTAGGAGATGACTAATGTCCCCCTGCCGAATCAGAACCCAGTGGCTTGCTGGAGGGGGGATCCCTGCACCACTGCACTTCCTGAATTGAAGGAGGCGCAACACTGGGATGCAGCACACTCTCCCACATTGGCTTTCAGGCTACACTCTGGTGGCTACGACATGATGAACTGTCTTTCCCTCTGCAAAAATCAGCAATTCCTCCTTTATCATATAATACATGGTCCCCTAGTATAGACATACTGATGACTAACACTTACAGAAAACAACTCAAAAATAAACCGAGTAATTATACTATTCAAACTGGATAATCTGATAAATTTTTGATGCATTTCCGCTTCTGACAGTGCTGGATGCAAACATGTACAATGTAAACCACAAACAGCATGCATACGTGTAGAAAGAGTGATTATTCTACAGATATTCAGCCAAGAGAGAGAGAGAGAGAGAGAGAGGGGAAAAAAAGCAGCCAGATGTCTAAATTTACCATCCTCTGCAAAATGGGAATGTAGTCTTCTGACTTCACACTATCATTATGAAGTTATTACCTCATAATGTAAAGCATAATTTAATAGAATGGATGCTGGAAAGCCTGAAACCACCCCATTCCCCCCTCCCCCATCCCCACCCCCATCCCAAAGAAATTCTCATGTTTTATAGTACGCATGGTGAATGATTCATACCCATCCTCCTTGCAATGGTAAAAGTTGTTGTTACAAATCTACCTCATTGTATTTTTCACAATCTGGCATCCATGCTATGCAGCAATGTGTCATATTCCTGTTTATACACCTACATACTGTACCTACACAATATTCTTCCAGGTTATCAAGGTGTATAAAGCACAGACTACATCTAATATGCATGACCTTGCTATTGATAGTATTGCTAAATATACATGTGTGCACACATGTGAAACTTGATCCAAAAAAAAAGGGGGGAGGGGTGGAGAAGCAGTTATCTATTGCATGACAAAGGCAATAAGCAAAGATCTGTGACATTAAAACAGAATATCTTCATGAAACCTGTGGTTTTTACAACTTGCAAAATCACATTGGTTGGAATTCCTACATTCAAGCCTATAAAGGTCAAAAATATAAAATCACAGTGGTTTGGATTCCCATATTCAAGCATATAAAGGTGCATAAAAAAACCCCCAAATAAATAACTTGTCACTGCTACTCAGTGGGGTGAGGAAGAGCAATATGCAAGATTCAGGGAATTTTTTAGATTAATTCTGTGAATAAATTTAACAAGGCATGACACCGAATAACCACCATTCTCTATACCCCCCCCCCCCCCCCCCACATTGACTGTTACATACCATGTACTTATTCATTTTGTATCTACCACACAACCTCAAAGATGTACAACTGTAACATATCAACTTCTTGCACACTTATCCTCACCCAACGCTTGCGCACGGTAAAACACATACAATAAACCGATGGCGGCTCATTGGGTACACAAAAACAACAAGCCTACAATTATTTCACATAATATGTGCAATTAGCAGACATTGCTAATCTCTCTACTCTGTGGTTATTCGTGTCTTCATCAGCTTACTTCCTGCTTGGCACTGTGGATATAGGCTCCAACGCAGATACTTGGCAGCAAGTTCAAACAATGGCAGTGTATATACCACATGCACGTATTGGTGTAGAGTCCCAGACCGCCCTGCATGAATCCTCATGGGAGGTTCAAACATGGTCTCCGCACTAAATTTAGACCACGAATTTACCTGTCAGTAACACTGGCCTGTTTGTTAGCCCATATTCACAACAGGTTCACATCTAAATCGGAGTCTGAATGAAGAATAAAGACTGTGAGTTATAATGAAACTAATGTAAAGATAGATAGATGGACAGATAAATAGATAGAAAAGAGAGAGACAATATAGGGGGAGATCAAGATATAAGAGAGAGAGATTACCAGTGAAATCCAGCCAAGGATATTTGACTCACCTCTTCAATATTCCTGATCCAATTCCTGATGTTGTCGAATGACTTCTGATTTGTGATGTCGTATACCAGCATGATGCCCTTCAGAAAACAAACATACAACATACATGATACGGAAAAAAAAAAAAATCAGATGACCCCCAAAGAAAGTACAAACTAAACAGGATATATGACCATTCCTAGAGGTAAGAAATGTATACCACAATAATGCTTTCTGCAGCCATTTACAGCATGACCCAGCACATACCAACACAATGTCTACTAAATATATGCAATGTTGATACACAATGTTGATACACTACTACATAGCATTCAGCTTTGTACCAGGAACAATGAATGAATCAACTTTTAGTGTAGCATTTTTTTGTTCTCAAAATGAAATGTTTATTATTGTAGCCACTTAACTTTTATAAGGCTAAAATTCTTTCTTGATACACAGGCACTGAAAGACATGGGTACCAAGTTGGTAAACCAAAGAGATCAACAACACAAAACCAGTAGGCTAGGTAAAGACGAGTTCCCTTGATGTGTTTTGACAACTTATGAAATATCTACACTGGGCCAGTCGTAACATGTACACATGTTTATTCTGAAAACTGTGAAAGATAACAATTTTACACAAAAAGACAAAGAAAAAAAAAAGAAAAGGAAGAAAGAGCATTTAAGTTTGCTGTTTGAATGCTCAAATACCTTCTTGCCTCAAATCTTGGGCATTTTCTTAACTTTTGCATTTATTTCTTACCAAACTCCAAAAGGTAATTTAGTTATCCAGAAAGCAAGCACACACATATAATCACAAGGACAGGACATTATAATTTTTATGATAATAAAATTGATATCACATGATACATTATTTTTTATTCCATCCTCTGTCAATGACCTTTGAAAGACTCTCCCCCAAAAATGAGGGGGGGGGGGTTGGGAAGATCTCTACCTAAAAGTAAGAATTTTAACCTTCTCCATGATCACTTCACAATCAAGATCCATTCGTTCTTTTCTCAATTTGTTATGTCGACTCATATTACCACATAATATGAAGCAATTTATAAGGAATGAGATGGACCCTGTCAATATTTTCAGCTCTCTCACCATGGCTCCCCTGTAGTACGCCGTTGTGATCGTGCGGAATCGTTCCTGACCAGCTGTGTCCCTGATGACATGAAAGAAAGAAAAAACAAATGTTCATACATTTGTCCAAATAATATTCACACTGTAGAAAAAAAAAAATCCTTGGTACAATCTGTAGATACTCCACAAAAACATTCATGGTGCAGAAGTTCCACAGAGGTGTCGTAGGTAGATTTAAAGGGTGAGTACAGTTTTGGTCAAGGTGAGGATTTAGCTTTTAACGTTTTGCGAGATATTCAGAAACCACTCTACGAGATGTCAAAGAGCATGCACTTCCAAGGGGTATCAAAAGTTTATTTGATGAAAATCCGTTTTGAAATGGACGAGATATCCAAAAACAAGGTGAAACAAAGAGATCCTAATAAAAGGCATGGTATGTAGTCTTATATTATTATCACTTTTTTGGATATCTCAGCCATTTGAAAACCAATTTTCATCAAATAAACGTTGAATCCTTCTTAAAAATACATGCTCTTTCATATTTCTTCCAGGTCTCACATTATCTCACTAAGGAATGTTCAAAACATGAATCCCCACCTCAACCAGTACTGTACAGCCCCTTTAAAGTTGATAGCACTATATCTGCACACATTCTCACTTTCTATCAAATTTTGCCCATAGACATCTGCACTTAAATAGACTATGTATGATAGGTGTGAAATAATACACACACACAATACACCTGCCAATGACAGTGTTAGTTTTATTCTCTATTTGATATGTCCAGGCACCCTCCAGTACATACATTCATCCCTTTAATATGATAAACAGAACTTCTTCTTTTTTTATTACATAATTGTACGGTCACCTTTCGTCTGTCATCATACTACATCATTTTTTAGTGACCTTTCTCTTTCACCTTCCATATTCTGCTTCAACAGTAATGTGTCTTTCAAATTTTTGGGAGATAATCTACTATGAGTCTACTCGGAAAAGGTCTAAAGGCCTGGCTTCTATGCAAACACTATATATTGTACAGAGCAGACTTTGGTCTGCATATGATCTTTGACTACCATTCCTTGGCAATGTTTGCAATTTAATACAGACAATGATACCCAACCAGTACCTTTCTATATCTGTGGAAATGTCAAATTGATATTAGTCTGAAGGCGCTATAATAAACAAATATTTCAGCTTGCTCATGATGTAGCCAAATAAAGTGAAATAAGGAAAAATGCAATGAAATTCAAGTGACTGTTAAGTGACTGGTGCACTCGAATCATAGGATTTGGATTTCTAAAAGCAAACGCTACATGGTGAATATTACATTGTGAAACAGTGCACTAGAGATAAACCTTTACGATACCCTTTGTTTGTAATCTGTGATGTCATCGACATGAGATACTTTGACTAAGTAATGCCGTTCATTGGCAGACCACTGATTCAAGAGTCAAAGTTCGAGTGACTTTTTTTTTTCAAACAGGAATCTTGAGTGGTTGTTGACGTTTGCTGCCAAACACAATGCATGCCCACATGCATATATGACATTGTATTCCAGAGTCAACAGCCACAGTTGACAAAGGGTACTCTACTGTAGTTGCAAACATACTGTTACATTGAGTGTACAGTAGATACATGTGTAGAATGTACATCTGGCTTGACACATGGGGCAGTTTGGTGATCCACATCATGTGATTCATAACCATGTGATCAATAAACCTATTATGTTTTGATCAAATTTGCATATCAATGGCATATATCGAGAGAATGCAGATGAAATGCACCCTTTCTGCATAGTATTCAACATTTGCAGCTGTGGTGTCTCCACAGGAGGCTTTCAGATACGAGTGTACACGACATATTAATTACGACACCACTAGATTGCATAAGTCTTCATACTGCAAATCCATACAAAACATACAGACATGTACATGTGTGCATACAGTGTATATGCAAAAATATGTCAACATCTCATTGCTTTGGTCATAAAGTTATTTTCCCATCTTATTTGTACATGTATGCACAAATAATACATTTTTGAAACTGACAGAATATGAAGCGAAACAGTTCTCAAAATTCTTTTAAAAACAGTCATTAAAAAAGGTGTGTTTTCTCTTCAATGTTTGCTAATGTACTTTCAAAATACATGTATATTAGTGACAGAATTCCTACACAGTTCAGCATTATCCATGATTTCACACTGCTACAATCACTGAAGGTTTTTTGTTATTTTTCTTTTTCTGATTCACTTTTCAATTCCACAACATTCAGATTCACATGTAAGTATATTGGAGAAGAGTCATTCTGTGTGACCAAGCGTGTGATACCTCCTTGGTATGACTAAGCTACACAATCCAAACACAACTTTGTGATGAACGTCCTCACAAGACACTGACCTAGACCCCGTTTACAGTGAGCGAAAAGGCCGGGCTCGGCGGCGGCCGAGCCACGGCCGAGCTCAGCCTTTTCTCAGTGTAAACGCAAACTGGGCCAAAAGCGGTACCAAATTTAGTCTGGCTTCCAGACCCTCTGTCCATACTATTTCACTATCAAGGATATTAACGCCCTCAACGTCGAAAACTAGTATAGTTTGAGGTGGTTTTGTCCTGCAAAGGATTTTTCCTTCGGCAAAGGTGGCGACAAAGCGGAGTCCAGTTGGCAAAGGGTCTGGAAATCAGACTATACCAAATTGCGTTTGTTTACAAGCAGAGCGCCACTACGACAAAATATTAAAAGGTTTGAATTAAAAGCCCTGGCTGAGCCCGGCAGTGTAAACGGACAAAATTGTGGGGCTCGGCCCCACAATTGAGGCCGGGCTCGGCCCAGCCCCGCACTGTAAACGGGGTCTTAGTACTTTGATTGTCCTCGGTGGTAAAGATACATGAGTGTGCGTGTGTTGCATGTTTGTGTGTGTGTGTATGGTGTGTTGAGTAATGTGTTTTGATACAGTGGACCCACGCGTAAAAATACTGAATCAAGCACAAGGATTCAGCTTTTGATCATCACTTATCCCTTACATTTTCAATCTCAATATTGCTCCCATTGCTGTTGGCTAGACTTCATATCTTCCTCTCTTTTTTTTTTTTTTTTTTTTTTTGGGGGGGGGGGGGGGGGGTTCAAATGTCGTTCTTTGAGGAGCAGGTTTTCCAAAACATCTGCTTCAATTTTTCCTGGAGATGTGTAATCCCCCTCAGCATCTGGCAATATCCTAGTGCCAATCTTAATCACCAAATAGGATACAAACTTTTAGGAAGCCTATACGGAGGAGGAGGAGGAGACCTGAAACATCTACAGATGAGCAGATGTTTCAATGGGGAAAGAAAGACAAAAATTAGTTAAATACACAAAAAAGTAGAAGACAGGGTTGACTCATTGAATTTTTGGTAAGTTCTTCAACTGTGTACTGCCGTGCACTTCAACAGTATCGGTTATAAATGCATGTTTATACTACGGACAAGCATCTGCTTAAAATTTTCAAGTCTTAGTCTATTGCAAGATATGTGACAGAGATGATAGCACTCTTTACTCATCTATATAAATGGTCACACGCAATATACACAGTGGGGCTACAAGGACCCAGCAGAAAATTACCCCGAGTACATGTAGCCAAGGAAAAAGAAATAGATAAAAAAATGATCGTACTCACCATATTTGTAATTTGATCTTCTTGCCATCTAATTCTATCGTCCTAATCTTGAAATCAATTCCTGCAGGGAAGGAAAGAGAGAGGGAAAGAAAAAAAAATACATTCAAGGATAGCACCTGATACTTGGTAGACCTCATTAAATACTGGTAACATTGCCATGAAAGTAGATGAATACCACACAGAGACATGTCTAAGTTTGTTTGTTTGTTTGTTTGTTTTATTTCTGCCTCTACTTTAAATACAGACACATTAAAGACTCATGGCACATTTCATCTTGTGTATAACCTCAATTACTTTTTGAGCCTCATATCACAGGTACCTAGTACACATTTGTACTGTCACTGCAGATGTGGTCATTTTCAGCATTTACACTGTAGTTTTGGAACAACTGGGATTTTCAGAGAATCATGTACAATGTAGCTAAACGTTCTGGGAAATACATGTACGTACACAGTACATCATGTTCAAAGATCTTTCATGCAACACCCCACACACATTAGATTACTTTGCTTGGTCATGGGAGACAGGCAATGTAGAGAATGGACTGCATGTTCATTTCCGTTCAAGTTCAGTTCAAGTGTATATTTTGTTTTGTTTTTCTCCATCTCAACGTTAATATAGTCACAATGTGAATGAAAGTGAAGGAATATCGACATCAACTAGAGTGGAGTACAGTATACTTTTGTTGGGGATTGAAGAAGTAAGACATTTGGGTGATGAATGAGGTGGAGGATGGAGATGGGAGACCCACCGAAAAGCAAAGCTTGTAGATTTTCTGTTCATGTCACGCTGGTTTCTCTCTGAATGGTACACGTAGCTTTTTGCAGCCATATAATTTTTTCTTCATACTCATTTATTCATTCACTTATACATATTATGTCTACAAGATTGTATTTTCTCAATGTACATATTTTTGTCGGTAAGCTTAAATTCAGTCTCATGAACATGAAAACAAAAACTCACAAAAAATCACTGGGATCTTACCCTGAAGGCATATTATTATTGTATCATATGTGAATACACATATACAATGTATAAAGAAGATGTGACAATGAGTTTATTGCGAGCAAGTTGCAGGAAAATAGCACTTTCAATTTTCTCTGAAAGGGTACCTTTGTATTTCTGTTGCACTTGACCCAAACATGCAAAAATATTGGGTGTGTGCACATGTGTGTACAGCGTACAATGTACAGCTGTATACAGTGTATGCACGTGTATATTACATGTAGTGTGCGTGCGTCCATATGTGTGTGTGTGTGTGTGTGTGTGTGTGTGTGGCATTGCTTGTCATATCAATCCCTCTACAATTTGTCACCAACATTAGATCAATACAGTTGAGTCACTCATAATCAGTTTGGTTTCACAACACCAACATTCATTCCTGGAACGGTATGATATCTATACAGTACTTGGTGTGAATGGAAGCTGCTCGTACTGATGGTGCCCCATCCTGAATGAGCAGCATACAGATTACTGTATAAACTGTTATATTTGCAAGGGTTTAATTTTCACGAATTTCACCAATCACAGTTGGATTGCGGATTTAACAACACACAAAAATGTTGCCATGCGCTAGGGAAATAGTGCATCTACTATCGTGTCGGTATCCATTTGTGAAAACAACATCTCGCAAAAATGTATGTGACTTCCTCATAGGCGAAAATATCTGTACATGAATATAACAGTTTATAAAGTATATACATGTAATGTGGTCAAGAGAGGCTTAAGGAGCTGAATGCACATTTATCTGGGCTTTATGAATACCTCATCAAGCTAGCCTCAATAGTCATTGTTGTGTGTGTGTGTGTGTGTGAGTGTGTGTGTGTCATGTGTGTGTGTGTGTCATGTCATCTTGTCATGAATTAATTTGTTATATTGTTTATATACAAAAATAAAAGATTGACACACACACACAAAAAAGAGATGGCAAGCGGGTTCGCCAGATATGGGGTTGGTTGGAGGTGGGGGGGGGGGGGGGGGGGGTGTCTTGTTGCCTTTTGTTTGATGTGTTTGTTTCTTTTCCTTTTTTACCAAAATGCTTTCTTTTTCATTCGTAATATTGACAATGTGGAATTTACATGCATGTTGTTATAATGAAATTTGTGTTATCTTGTCATGAATTAATTTGTATACTGTTTACATGAAAAAGAGAGTTTTTGTTTTTTGTTTTGTTTTGTTTTTGTTTTTTTTTTGTTTTGGGTTTTTTTTTAGGGGGAGGGGAAGAGATGAGGTGATGACACATAATGGTAGAAAATTGATAGCCTGTTTGAAATACTCCATACTTGATATTTTATGACATATCTACAATGTATGACAGACAAATTCAGCTTATGATAATTCAATTTTGTACAGATGGATGTAGAGGGGCTACTTCCAGAACAAAAACAAAACAAAATATTAAAAAATTGAAGAAATTGTATCATAAACTGCATTTCTATTTGATATACAGTTAAACTCGCATAAGTCGATCTTCTCGGGACTGAGCAAAACACATCGACTTAGGCGATTTTCGACTTGTGCGTAAGTTGAAAAAAAATCGACTAAACAACAGTTACACCACATACCGGTACATACATTATGTATAAATGTACATGTACCGTAAAGTTCCGTATATAAGACGCACCCGTGTATAAGACGCACCCCTACTTTCGGACCTAAAATTAAAAAAAAAAACAAAACACGAAAATTTCCACGCAAATATTGCGTGTGTCATACATATTATTTCATCTCAAAATTTCCCTAGAATGCAGCATGTATTTGCTCTATTTTTCGTTTCCTTTTATATTTTCTTTTAACGGTATTCATCTGACATCGGCAAAATATGGAAGTCGCAAAATGCGAGACTTGTCTCGGTACTCACTTGCTATTGTTTTGCCTTTCAATCGTGGTACATGTGTCATGCATATCGTACTCACGAGTGTACAGTACGATCTTTGCTGTCATGATAGCAGAGGGTCTCGCATATTGACGCATGTCAGACTGGAAGGTTCATTACGGAAAATAAGAAAAACATCAACAAGTGTAGCAGAGGGATCATACGGCAAGACGTACGGTGCGTACGGTAGTACACTCATGCACTACCAGTAACGTGTATGTCTCTTGTACCATGCTTGTATGCACAGGCACAGTGCTAGCCTTTTGCAAAAGGCAGCTCGCTATAATTTCAGCACACGCACACAGAGAGCAATGGACTTGCACACACAGCGCGCAACGGGCAAGCGCACTTCGATCCGATCGCTGTGTGCACGCGAGTCCATTGCAAAAGCCTCTCTGCAGCTGCTGCCTTTGCCAAAGGCTTGCTAGCTAGCTACAGTGTAGCTATGCTATCCTAGCTGGCCTCGTGAAAGTGTAGCTATGCTATCCTAGCTGGCCTCGTGAAATGAAGAGCAAACGAATGACGTGGATATGCATGCATGCTTCACACATCGTTCATATTTGCGGTGACATAGTGTCGATCCTGTGGCCATATTGATACTAGTACATTGATAAGTTTTACGGTATCGGTAATTTAGTAATGATACCTGTACATCGCGTATTCCAGCTACTAGGTTGGCTGTTGGTAGCTTGGTAGACTGACATCGGTAGCATACAGCAGTGCTGTTACAGCTGTTGTCTATGGCCAGATTGATACATCGTTACTGCACAAGGCCGATGTAAGTTTATCTTGTACTTGCAGCTTTTGTGTGTGTCCAGATTGAAAGATCGCTAATTTATCCGTAAGTTTTAGTGATTGCTTACCTTCCAAACGTCGATGGGCATACATGGCCCCAAGTTGGCCTTATAAAATTGGGTGTACATGACGGATTTTTTTTCCGTGATTCGACTGTACCCGTGTATACGACGCACCCCCGATTTTCAACGTTTTCCGACGAAAAAATAGTGCGTCTTATACACGGAACTTTACGGTATGTTGTCTACTCTGGAGCCGAGAGCTGGAGAGGTGTGCCGCAGCACGGGTCGCCCGGCAGGGCCGCGGCTAACTTTGCATGGACATTGCATTAATATTGGCACAGGTCCGATTACTTTACACCCTTGTTAAACCTTGGGGAAGTGAATATGAACGGTATTTGAGCAGTGATTGATTCCAGTTTACCATACCGTGGCTTGAAATACGTGTAGAGGTGTAATTCTGATTTACCCGTGCCCGTAACTTTCCCCTTACTTTCCGCTTTGAAAACTCAGCAGCTTCATCCATCCACTGCACAGCGCAGACTGCAAACATACACAGACTATACACAGCCCAGTCGCTGTATGCACAAACTATACACAGCCCAGTCGCTGTACGTACGTAGCATGACAGGGCTGTACCAGCGGACCTCCAAACACGAAGAGAGTTCAACAATCGCATGCGATCGCTTTGAATTTTGATACTTTAGATAATTTTTTGTCACCTGTCTGGTCGGGCTAGGTCTTATGTAAACAAAAACTGGCGTCTCGTGATTTTGACAGTGATTTATTGCACAATAAAATCTTATTCGACTTAGGCATAGTGAATTTAATGGTTTTTCCGTGAAAGTGTTCTTGGAATTTCATCGACTTAGGCGAGTATTCGACTTACAAAATTCGACTTGTGAGTGAATACACACAAGTCAATGGGGAAAAATCGGGACTTTTTAAAATCATTGACTTGCGCGATTATTCGACATATATGCGATGTCGACTTAGGCGAGTTTAACTGTACTTGTGACACAAAGTGCATCACAACTCTGTAGAACCTTGAAATGGATTTATAGCTGGGTCATTGTATCCAACGATCCATCTACATGGCAGCACGCTATGATAAACATGTAAGTGATTTCACTATGCATTCTACACATGTACTTGTACCAAGCCAGTGGACATATGGTGCATGAATATGGACAGCACAGGCATCCATAGGGCTGATATGCTTGACATGACATGATGACCAAAAAGTACCTTGACCACTCTTCCCTTTCCCCCTCCCCCCAGGGGAGGGGGGGGGGGGGTGTAGAATAATATGCAACACCACATCAGAGATGTAGAATCAACAGCCACTCATAAGCTACATGTATTGCTCCAAAATATGGTTCCGGTAACTGAACAGTCCAGATTAAGCAAAGGAAATCACAAATGTGCCAGATCTCTTCAAAACAGTGACTCAGTGACTCTACATATTGTAATTTTGCAAGCCTTGAAAGCATCAAAGTATTTCACAATATAGGTTTGTACATGTAGGCCTAATTGCAAAAGGACTGATTGCCTCATAATACATTATGTATGCACTAATCTGCAATGGCAAAATGGGACATGCTCAAAACTATTTTATCACTTTTAATACTAAATTGCTATTAATATCACTATTACTACCACCCCATAATTGCCAGTCATATTAACAGTAGATGTAACTACACGTACATAAAGTAGAAATAGCAGCAGTAGTAGTAGTAGTAGTATTTAAACAGTACAATGTGGTGGTAAGTATTACTACTACTACTGCTACTATTAGTGGTACTAGTAGTAGTAGTGTCATTATCATCATTATCAACAAAAAAACACTGCAATTACACTACACTGTATATACTGTTATATTTTGCAATTGTAAAAAGTAGTATTTGTGTAGTTACGGTAGTAGTAGTAGTAGTAGTATAGTACATGTAGTAGTGTAGAACGATTTGTTGAATTTGTCAGTGTTACAATTTGTATGTACAAACTGTACAGTGTACTTTGTTATTGCTGTTGTGACATTATCTATATCAATACCGACATATAATCTGTACCTATTCTGTCACACTGAGATATTCTACCCCTTTTCTCACATACCTTGGATCATGCACTTTGTACTTCCTTCAAAAAACACAATAAGCTTCACATGTATGGGTCCTCATTTTTAAAAACCCTGTGTCACAATGTTGTCTATTATACACTGCTCTAATCAGGGCACAATTTTATGAAAGTTGTCAGCTCTGACAAGTTGTCGGTCTCTGACAATTTCAGTAAAATCCTTGGTTTTGATTGGCTGAGAGCTCTGGTCACTAAAGTGTCACTATGGTGATTGTCAGAAACTGTTAACTTGTCGGGGCTTACAAGTTTCATGAAACTGTACCCTGAGCTCTACAATTCTTGGTGGTGAACACAACGTAAATTTTTGAAGAATCTGGCTACAACTTGTTTTATGTGGCTGACAATGCAAATCTACATGTTTTTATATCATTTAGGAAAGCAATATTTGTAGGAAATTGCACAATTTCCTACAGGAATGACTTTATTGTTTCGAAGCATACACGATAGTTTGCCGTATATCCTTCTTTGATTTGGGTGTTGTTGGGATATCTTTTTTCAAAAACTGTACACAAAATTTGAGAAAAACTCTACCTGGTGAGACCTACAGTACAGGATCTCCTTGTACGGATTGTAAATGTAAAGGGCAAATACAAGTTATCAGACCAAGGCTAAAATTCAAAAGCAGGTTCATACAGCTCGTTAGGGAGTTCCTAAAGCTTATCACTGGTCAAACACTGCAAGGAATGCAATTAAGGCCATTCTTCAACATTTAGCACTGCCCTCCTAAATGGTATCAATGGGTCAAGCATACACTGTACTTGTCCAATTTTATAATTGCTTTAAAATAAATTCGTCGGGCGCCCGTGCATTGGCCGCTAACGCAATACAATTTGTATTGCGTTAGCGGCCAATGCACGGGCAACCGACGAATTCAAAGATCTACACAAGACAGTACAATCTAAAATCATACATTTTAGGGTAGTAAGCAAGCTGAACAAAATTACTTGGTGAAAAATGTGGTAAGAAATATGGTGTAAAGTTGACCTTTCACACACTATGTCATTCATTTCAGGAAGGAGAGTGCAGTATTCAGTGACAGCCGCCATGGTGGCAGTAACATATTTTGGAGGGCAATACAGTACTAGTATATTATGTGAAATACGGTAGTAGTATATGGTGATCTTTTACGCACTACATGTGTATGTCACTCATTACTGGAAGGGGAATAATATGTTTTGGAGGGCAAAATATACATTACACACTGTTATATTTCCAAATTATATCAATTTGAGTTGAGCGAGGCAGAATGAGTAGGGTGAGTCAGCTCATCAGAAGAAAACTGGGACACTGTCACTGTCGATTCAAGTGAGGACACTTCTTGGTGCCCAAGGGGAAAGAGAAAAGCGTTGAGCTCGATTGCATAATATCTCACACATGACCAACTACGAGGGAGGAAGGGCAGTGACAGGCCGATGAGTTGCCCATAACTCATCTCTCCCCTACTGCTGCATTTCGCAGGGACGTCACTGGCACATAACTGGCGGGTGAGAATAGCATTATGACCTCGCATACCCTCTCTTTCTCTCTCTCTTCCTCATTTTGGCTGCTGAGTCATACAAACTTCTATTTACTCACAAACTGAGTACATGCATACACTGTAGTCCACGCTGGTGGCACGCCATGCTAGCAGGCTAATTAAGCCTCTGGCTACCAAACTGCCTGTGGTGATATCACCCCTCTCAAACAATCCGATACTGTGAACGCACACATTTTCACTGTGCATTAATTTTTGCGCATTTCATGCTACTTTTGGCTTTTAATAACAATTTTCTCTGCACATTTTGAATGGGTTAATAATCGTGAAGCATATTTAATTCAAGATCACGTGAATATGTTTTTGAGCCCCTAAGCGTGAAAAATTAATCACGCAAAAATATGGACATTTACAGTGAGTGCCCACAGCCTCCTAACAGTATGTGTGTATACAGTGTACGTACACAGTGTATGTGTACACTGTATGTACTGTATGTGTGTGTTGTGTGTGTGTGTGTGTGGGGGGAGGGTGATATATCCAATATACAATGTATGTATATCTGTACATTGTATGTTTCTTTCCTTCATATATCATTCCACCCTGCAAGTTTATCTCTCAATAAACACACAATTTGTTTACTCCTAAACATTGTATGTACTACAAACTTCCCTCAGTGAATACCAGCAGCGGTTTGCTTGTGCAAAGACAATATTATACACTAATATCTTTGGCCTCTGCATTCCTACACATGAAACAAAACTAGCATACAATGTAGTTTTGCACGAGTGCAGGTGGAAGTACGAACTTCAGATCATCTTTAAAAAGGGGGGTGGCACATCTTCACTCTTCATTTCACAGTACAATTGGGAAAAAGGACAACTACCCAGTATTGTAATAAGGTACAGGTTCAAACAATGACACTAATTTAGATCAGCACTTGACAATACCATGCTATCATATATCCCCCTCCCCCACCCCCCTCCATTTTCACCCCAAATATACATTGTAGGGCAAAAATGATATAAAAATCATTTTGCGGTCAGTTTGTGTAATTCAGTATCGGATAGTTGGTTTTCGCACTGCAATGTATGGTTGTACAATGCATAAGGTGATTTCTACAGTCAAACACAATTTTGCCTGCCATTTTGGTTGCTAAATTTACTGCAGTTGTTACTACCTCAGCTATTTTTTTTTTAATATATAGATCAGCACAGTTCATATCAAACTACATTTTGTAGCTGAAGTTTTTTTAAACATAGATTAAATGTAAAATCAATGAATTCTTGAACATGAGGACTGGCCAAACTGTAAAAGCAAAATTTATCAAGGACTGTGTACTCTGTGTTATGAGGGCTTAACTTTATAATTGCTCACCATTAGGCCACTAGTTTTGCTTGTCACAATATCATACATATGAAGAGATTTCTTATTGTTACTCTCCAAGAGTTCTTTTTATATAAAAGATGTCTGCACTTAAAAATAAATATACAATCTTAAAAGGGATACAGAGATTCTGGAGAAAAAAAAAAGAATCTTGAATTTTAAGGATAATCTCAAGCTTTAAATGCATTGACATGAAGTACATATTATAGCAATGTGCTCATGTGAGGTTGCATCCACTATTCACACATCACAGCATATGGTCTAGGCTTACCATTTCCTTAATTTTCCAGCTAATGAATGTCATTTGCAAATTGCTATGGGCAACAGCTTGTCTGGCATGACCCAAGACAACCTTGAACTTCTCTTGGCAGCGGGCAAAACGGTTGGGGCTGAACGATGCCCGGTGCACCATCCCACAGCATACACATGTTGGTAGAGTGCAATCATCGCACCCAGGTAGTGGGTTGTCGGACGTGGAAACTCATTGAGAATGCGAATTGAGTCACGGGTGGGGTGACTCGTGCTCATAGTGCTTTGAGGTTTGCTGATTATGATGCTGGCCTTGTAACGAAGCTGTTGGGCATGTCATGCCATGTCCATGGACGAATAATTGATGATATTAGTATTAAAAGCAGTAGACTAAACTACAATTGTAAGTACACTATCACCACAACACGCTGTTAAAATCATCAATGGGACAAACTTGGGATGTCTCAAATCAACATGCTTTTTTCCACGTTAAAAATCTTTTCAAAATCTGCATCCTGACTTCTACATGTCTTGTACTCATCTCCATTGTGTTGTCTAGAGACAAGGTGTAAAATAAACACCCTGTTATTAATCATACAAATCATATCTTCTGTCTCTACTGTACAGTTGATTGTACACACTGTATAAATGACAGATCATGTCACAAATCTACAATACAGTACCTGTACATGTACGTGTAAGTTCCAATTTCTTTTCAATATTAATTACCAATAAACTTTGCCTTCAGGTACAAGAAGTAGATCAAAATTCATAATCACAACATTGATTCTACTATTGTGGTGATGACTATGATGATGATGATGACAATAATAATTGCTCATAACCACTATCAAAATTATCATTATTATCATAATTTTCTTCTTCATTATTTCTATTATCATTTATAATTACCATCAACATATCTATTAAGCTCGCAAAAAGATTACAGACCACTTAGATTTTAATCTATCTCAAGTGCTGCTGTTAACTCCTTTTCCAAGGTATATTCTTGCAGTATTTTGACTATGCAAAAAGTAATGGTTACTGTGTGGATTCTTGGACATACACTTGTAATGCTGTCTTTGAAGTCTTTTACTGCACTGCTACAGTACTTTGTAAAGAAAGTTTGTAGGGCTTTGCTTCATTCTTCCTGGGAATCACCACAAATCTTTATTCCAGAGCTGGTGATGTGCACTCTCATTGCATTGTTGAGTTTTTATTCATTTCTACATGTACCTGCCCTACATTGTACCTTTGCAACTAGACACCTTCATTAATTGTAGCATCCGAAACAGGACATCTAGCAGACTATGTATTAATACAAACATCATGAGAAAACACACTCGAAAACTTGGCGCAGAGCATAGGTGTATTGTTACCATCACCATGTCGGAGTGTACAGTGCATGATTCTGATTGGTGATACTATTATATTTGCCAAGTTAGCTACTAATTTTGCACCTCATACTCATTTAATACATTCACACTGCATCAATTTGTGCAATCTAACACAGCATCATATGACATACAGTCATGTACAGTGTACAACTGCATGAATTCACTTGGCTTGTTTTTGTTTTTGTTTTTTCTAATTTGTGGGAGACTGCTTTCAAATTGAATGAAACCGACATACATGTACAAGTATGTAGACTCTTAGCAATCTCTCTGACTTTCAACACACAATGCTGTAAAATGGTGACTGACATTATAATAGACTGTTTAAATAAAAATCTACAAAGTAGTCATGTTATTTCATGTTTAATATGATAAGAAAAGTTAGTATCAAATACATCTAATCATATCCCTTTTCTTTAGATCTCGTTCTTCTGGTGATCTTGAGACCACCAATTTACTTTCCTACATGAAATACACTGTACAGGTCCACAATTTTTAAACTGTGAGAGCTTCATAGAATTACCAAAGAAGATGAAACACAAAGCAAACAGACAAACACAAGTATGTGCATTAGCAAAGTACTGGCAAAGTATTTTCAGCTGATGACTAATTAGTGAAAATAAAATCAAAGTTGCTGTTATATCTTGATTAGAGATCCCTGCACCCTTTCCATTCCTGCACAGCACATTAGAGTGAACAGAAATACAGAAACAGACAAATGATTATTCAAGACTATTATTTGAAGATAAAAAGAAAATACTGAGACAGTGTAGAGTATGGAAGTCAACCTTTTTATGATTTTTATAATTTACAGAATATCAAACACATCAAGTACTATGGTAATAGAAAAACAGTAGCAACCTGTCATTCAAATCTTAACTCAACTCCAGATAATGTTTGTTCATTTATTTATTTATCTATTTATTCATTTATTATGTATTTATTTCTTCATTTATTCATTTATCTGATTGATTGCTTGCTTGATTGATTGATTCATTGATTCATTTATTATTTCACTTTTTGTCTTATCTTTTTTTTTCAGCTGAAGTAGCCATCTCCATGCTCATCATGCTGCATTATTATCTGCAATTATTACAATTAATCTACATTTAAGTATTGTACAAATGTACATGTACACAACTGCATGAATGTTTTGCTGTCCAATAGACATAAAACACATTAAAGTATAATTTGCAAAGCCTACCTTCGTTGGCTTTGGTTGCAAAACAGGTGGCAACAACAAGTTTTGACATGTTATGCATGCATACATTGTAAATGACATGGCGATTGCAACATGAACAGTGTACAGGATTTTCCTTTTACTATCATGAGTCAGAGAACAAAGTCTCACACGTGGCCTGTTGGTTTTTGTTTGCTTGTTTGTTTGTTTGTTTTCTGATGACTGGGCATACAGCGACACACTGCCTCCCAATCTGCATTTCCCTTGTGATACAAGAAGCCAGAGTGTAATCCACCAAGTAATTATTGTTTTAGATTACCCCAGATGCAAGTTTTCATAATTAATCTTTTAGTTACTTGTCAGTCAGTCATCTTGGTACAATCGTGTACATGGTATTCTCAGCAGCAGTAAACCTATCTCTGAGTTATAGCCTACATGTAAATGGGGAATACCCCCATTGCTATTACAATTGCACAATACAATCTAAAAAAAAAAAGAACTACAAAAGGATGGCACGTTGACTATGCAATGTACATTGTACACTGTATGCACAGTCTGTGATGTACAAATTATTGTCAAGCCAAGGAGTGATTTCCTTTTTCAAAATTGGGCTCACAAATCACTACTTGTGAAAAGATTGGTTATAATTAACGCTGGAAGCTTTATCAAAGTAAAATGTCTATGCAGCTTGTAACATTTGTTTATCAATCAATTTTATTTGGGGAATAACCTAGGTGATCTCATCACTCATCCATCTCCAAGGGACTGAAAACAAACATACAAACACATGGACAAGATCACAAGAAATACTGTAACACAAGAAATGTATAACTAATGAGTCAATCCCTATCATTCCTCATATTTTCATCTCATGACACAATCGTCTCAAATTGAAATATTTGCAGAGGTTGAAAGCATCATTCATGCTCACATTGTAGACATACACTGTATTTACAGACACTCACAATATGCCAGAATCACAGAATTGGGGAGATCTGGGTCCCGTCTTGTATAAAGCCTTCAAATCGATCACAAGTCCTCAAATCAATCGCAACTTGCATTGCAGCACACACAAAAATTGGGATTGATTTCTATCACAAGTCTTTATAAGACAGGCCCCTGCCTGATGGGCTGTAGGACATTGGTTTATATACATGTACACTTGTAGGTGAGAACACTGAGAGAACGTAGCACAATGTCTGCTCATAAAGGGGTGATTTGTGCATTTCTTTGAACTGTCCACTTTATTGTTCAGGGACAAAAAAATAAAATAAATAAATAAAGAGTATGTTACATGTACCAGTATGGCACTAGGCCTTTGTAGTACACCTGAAAACTTGATGTTCGTTGTTATTGCACTTCAACAGAAGTAACAGAAGTAGAATAAATATATAAATAAATAAATAAACAAATAAACAAATATAAATAGAAATACTATTGGCAACACATCAGGTCCTGCCTGAGCCTGTGATGCTCAGTTACAATACCACCACTACACTATCACTGTACGTCTATCTACGCGTTCCAATAATGTGCTGTAAAATTTATATTCTACAGACAGTGTATTATGTAACCACAGGATTTTCTCTAGATGGCACGGCTCTATGCCGTCTAGATTACAGGTGATACAAATTTTGAAGCTACAACAGGAGATTTCCCTACAAATTCTTATACAAACATGGCCACACCAGTGGTAGAATATGTTTTTTTCAGATGTGGCCTGTTTGAGTCACCCATTCCCGAATCATTGGCATTGCGGTAAACTACATGCAGATCTAACACAAAAATAGACTCGAGTTTCGAGACCGACGAGTATGGGTTTTAAAAGAATCTATGTCAAATGTTTGACGGCCGTTTGACGTATCAAGATTGTTAGTCAATGACAACTTCATCGTCTCTTTTTTTCCCCCTTTCTTCGTTCAAAAAGCCATCAACTATCAAGGACAAGGTACGTGAACGACAGAGTCGCAGGATTCACCACCTGGTCATATCACTCACTACGTACACTACTCGCGTCTCGCCTCGCCGTGGCGCTGCTGCGTAACTTCAGGCAAAAGCAGCAGAAACACGCAGGCGGCAGGCAGTGCTTATGTGTGGGACAAGTTCCGATGAGTCGACAGACTCAAAGAGCACACCACTACAACACTCACCTATCGTTGAAATAAACGTCGAATTGAAAGCATCTTCTGAAAATCTGAATAGTACACACGTCTTCCCGACTCCTGAGTCACCTATTAACAGTAACTTGAAGAGAAAATCGTACGTTTTCGCCATTTTTCTTGTAATAGTCCCACTAAAACTCTTCGGCTACAGTACGGACTTGGAAACACCCTGGCTTCATTTGCATAAATTATAGGAGACCCTATGACGTCATCCCGCCGATAGGACACTTCCGGGTATTTCAAACTCTAGTGTAGGTGCTATTATGGTACGTCTGTCTGGTAAAGCTTGTTGTCTATAAAGACTATTTAGGATAGGAAATGTCAAATCTATACAGGAATATGTAATTTCAAGGGCGTACCGAGGGGGGGTGTTTTGGGTGTTCAAACACCCCCCTTTGCCAACAGGGGGGTGTTTTGGGTGTTCAAACACCCCCCTTTGCCAAAAGGGGGTGTTTGAGGTGTTCAGCTATTCAACACCCCTCTTCAGCAATGTTTAGATGTTGACAAATGAAACAAAAGCTGTCTTTACCGCTTTTATTTCCGTTTTGAATTCCGCCTTTCCTTTCTTTTGCGTTCATTGTCTCTCTCTCTCTTCCTTATTTTATCTTAATGTTTGTGTGGATGATGATACATTATGGAGTTACAAAATATTATACGCACTAAAGAACTCGTGTACAGAAAACCAAATCAAACAAGATAAAAACAAAACATGAATTCCATGTTTTGTAACGCTGAAATATAAAAATTTTCGGCTCGCTCGCTGCGCCTGCTCGCCAAAATTTGAAAAAAAAAATAAGAAGAACAAAACGTAATGATGACGTGGAAATATAAAAATTTAGACTCACTCACTCGTAGTAATTTAGAGTATTTTTCCAAGTCCTTAGTTTGTTGGCATAAATCGTTGAAGCCGTCACTATATCTTGATTAGAATTGTAAGATTTAATAACCAGAAAATGACAAGAATTCCATGTTTTGTAAGGTGAAATACAAAAATTGTCGGGTCGCTCGCTGCGCTCGCTCGCCAAAATTTATCAAAATTTATTTTTATATCACCCTCAAAAAAAAACCTTTTAAGTGCTCGAAAAAGCATATCAAGTGGACTATTTTTAAGTCCCTACCGGGATGGGATTGGGGTTGAACACTGTTGGTATAAATCGTTATCTATAAGACCGTCACTATATCTTGATTAGAATTGTCATTCGAAGATTCAATAACCAAAAATGACAAGAATTCCATGTTTTGTAAGCTGAAATACAAAAATTTTCGGCTCGCTCGCTGCACTCGCTCGCCAAAATTCTTCAATATCTATTACATTTGAATCACCCTCAAAAAACCCCTTCTAAGTGCTTGAAAAAGCATATCATGTGGACTTTTGTTAAGTCCCTACCGGGATGGGGTTGGACACTGTTGGTATAAATCGTTATCTATAAGGCCGTCACTATATATTGATTAGAATTGTAATTCGAAGATTTAATAACCAAAAATGACAAGAATTCCATGTTACGTGATATAAAGCTGAAATATAAAAATTTTCGGCTCGCTTGCTGCGCTCGCTCGCCAAAATATATCAAAATTTAGGGTTGCCTATTACCATTTAAATCACCCTCAAAAGACCCCTTAAGTGCTTCAAAAAGCATATCATGAGGATGGGGTTGGGGTTGAACACTTTTTCAGAAATTAGGGGCGCAATTTTCGCGCCGTTTTCCCTAGATACGCCACTGACTGTACAGTCAGTATAGTAGCCTACTGGAAGCAGCAAGCTCTGGAAGCTCTGGGAGTAGCAAGTTACTTGCTACTCAATGTAATTAGTAATAGCACATGGACTTGGTAATCTTTAGTAATAGTAGATATGAATTTTTTTCAATGACTGAAAGTTAAAACTGAAAGATAACTGAGTGTGAGTCTACAAATTGTGGTTGGATGACTTTATTGCGCCTAAAATTCACTAGATATCTAGGTCTAGGAACAGTGGCGTAACTACGGGGGGCATGGGGGGGGGGGGGGCACGTGCCCCCCCCCCCCCCCCCCCATCCCCAATCCGCTGGTAAAAAAGAAAAGAAAAAAAACCTACGAAAATGGTAATTCAAGGGTTAGTAAACTGCTTTTGAAATCGACATGAAAGGATGATCAAGAAAAAAATATATTTTTCTAAGATTTCTTTTAACCATAATAATTAAAGAGGTATGACATTGTTCAAAAAGCCCGGAGACGACAAAAGATTGTGATTCAGCGTGATTCCTGGTTGGCATTTTGAATACAAGCAGGATGTGCGCAGTGTACTCAGAATGTCGGAATGGCAAAAAGAGTCGCTGCAATGTTGCGCAATGTGATGTTTGATAGGTTGTACACAATGTCATTGCTATCAAAGCTTGATCATTGATTTTGCAGTGTTGCTTTACATACAAGTCTATATCAAAATGCCTTGCATTGCCAATAATAAGACTTGACCTTGGCTATTTCCTAACTTTTCCATCTATAACACACACACTCACAAACACAAACAAATTAGGGGATGCTCTATATAAAGTGCAGATTTTGGACATCCTTCTCCCGCTTGGTCACTTCGACGCCCCCTCGCTGGTCATACCTCCCCCAATCATGAACATAAACCGACACCCTTGACTACCAGTGGCGGATCCAGGGGGCGCACCGGGCGCCCCCTCCCTCCAATGGGAAAAAAATATACATGTAGCTACAAACGACAGTTTTTGGACGGTAAAATGTCAAAATTTTCAAGCTCGCTCGCTTTGCTCGCTCGCATTTAACCGTTATATGCCATTCTCCTGATGTTACTGCCAGTAATTGCCAGCAGTTGCGCCCGGTTCGCCCCCCCCCCCCCCCCGAATTTCCAAAGCGAAAAAATATAGCTACAAACGGCAGTTTTGGGACTGTAAAGTGTCAAAGTTTTCAAGCTCGCTCGCTTCGCTCGCTCGCATTTAATCGTTATGCAATTCTCCTGATGTTGCTGTCAGTAACTGCCAGCAGTTGCGCCCGGTGCGCCCCCTCCCATTAATTTCCAAAGCGAAAAAATATAGCTACAAACGGCAGTTTGGGACCGTAAAATGTCAAAATTTTCAAGCTCGCTCGCTTCGCTCGCTCGCATTTAACCGTTATATGCCATTCTCCTGATGTTACTGCCAGTAATTGCAAGCAGTTGCGCCCGGTTCGCCCCCCCCCCCCGAATTTCCAAAGCGAAAAAATATAGCTACAAACGGCAGTTTTGGGACTGTAAAGTGTCAAAATTTTCAAGCTCGCTCGCTCGCATTTAATCGTTATGCAATTCTCCTGATGTTGCTGTCAGTAACTGCCAGCAGTTGCGCCCGGTGTGCCCCCTCCCCTTAATTTCCAAAGCGAAAAAATATAGCTACAAACGGCAGTTTGGGACCGTAAAATGTCAAAATTTTCAAGCTCGCTCGCTTCGCTCGCTCGCATTTAACCGTTATATGCCATTCTCCTGATGTTACTGCCAGTAATTGCAAGCAGTTGCGCCCGGTTCGCCCCCCCCCCCCCCGAATTTCCAAAGCGAAAAAATATAGCTACAAACGGCAGTTTTGGGACTGTAAAGTGTCAAAATTTTCAAGCTCGCTCGCTCGCATTTAATCGTTATGCAATTCTCCTGATGTTGCTGTCAGTAACTGCCAGCAGTTGCGCCCGGTGTGCCCCCTCCCCTTAATTTCCAAAGCGAAAAAATATAGCTACAAACGGCAGTTTGGGACCGTAAAATGTCAAAATTTTCAAGCTCGCTCGCTTCGCTCGCTCGCATTTAACCGTTATATGCCATTCTCCTGATGTTACTGCCAGTAATTGCCAGCAGTTGCGCCCGGTTCGCCCCCCCCCCGAATTTCCAAAACGAAAAAATATAGCTACAAACGGCAGTTTTGGGACTGTAAAATGTCAAAATTTTCAAGCTCGCTCGCATTTAATCGTTATGCAATTCTCCTGATGTTGCTGGCAGTTGCGCCCGGTGCGTCCCCTCCCATTAATTTCCAAAACGAAAAAATATAGCTACAAACGGCAATTTGGGACAGTAAAATGTCAAAATGTTCAAGCTCGCTCGCTTCGCTCGCTCGCATTTAATCGTTATGCAATTCTCCTGATGTTGCTGTCAGTAACTGCCAGCAGTTGCGCCCGGTGCGCCCCCTCCACTTAATTTCCAAAGCGAAAAAACATAGCTACAAACTGCAGTTTGGGACTGTAAAATGTCAAAATTTTCAAGCTCGCTCGCTTCGCTCGCTCGCATTTAATCGTTATGCAATTCTCCTGATGTTGCTGTCAGTAACTGCCAGCAGTTGCGCCCGGTGCGCCCCCTCCCATTAATTTCCAAAGCGAAAAAATATAGCTACAAACTGCAGTTTGGGACTGTAAAATGTCAAAATTTTCAAGCTCGCTCGCTTCGCTCGCTCGCATTTAATCGTTATGCAATTCTCCTGATGTTGCTGTCAGTAACTGCCAGCAGTTGCGCCCGGTGCGCCCCCTCCCCTTAATTTCCAAAGCGAAAAAATATAGCTACAAACGGCAGTTTGGGACCGTAAAATGTCAAAATTTTCAAGCTCGCTCGCTTCGCTCGCTCTCATTTAATCGTTATGCAATTCTCCTGATGTTGCTGTCTGTAACTGCCAGCAGTTGCGCCCGGTGCGCCCCCTACACTTAATTTCCAAAGCGAAAAAATATAGCTACAAACTGCAGTTTGGGACTGTAAAATGTCAAAATTTTCAAGCTCGCTCGCTTCGCTCGCTCGCATTTAATCGTTATGCAATTCTCCTGATGTTGCTGTCAGTAACTGCCAGCAGTTTCGCCCGGTGCGCCCCCTCCCCTTAATTTCCAAAGCGAAAAAATATAGCTACAAACGGCAGTTTGGGACCGTAAAATGTCAAAATTTTCAAGCTCGCTCGCTTCGCTCGCTCTCATTTAATCGTTATGCAATTCTCCTGATGTTGCTGTCTGTAACTGCCAGCAGTTGCGCCCGGTGCGCCCCCTACACTTAATTTCCAAAGCGAAAAAATATAGCTACAAACTGCAGTTTGGGACTGTAAAATGTCAAAATTTTCAAGCTCGCTCGCTTCGCTCGCTCGCATTTAATCGTTATGCCATTCTCCTGATGTTGCTGTCAGTAACTGCCAGCAGTTGCGCCCGGTGCGCCCCCTCCCCTTAATTTCTAAAGCGAAAAAATATAGCTACAAACGGCAGTTTTGGGACTGTAAAATGTCAAAATTTTCAAGCTCGCTCGCTTCGCTCGCTCGCATTTAATCGTTATGCAATTCTCCTGATGTTGCTGTCAGTAACTGCCAGCAGTTGCGCCCGGTGCGCCCCCTCCCCTTAATTTCCAAAGCGAAAAAATATAGCTACAAACGGCAGTTTTGGGACTGTAAAATGTCAAAATTTTCAAGCTCGCTCGCTTCGCTCGCTCGCATTTAATCGTTATGCAATTCTCCTGATGTTGCTGTCAGTAATTGCCAGCAGTTGCGCCCGGTGCGCCCCCTCCCCTTAATTTCCAAAGCGAAAAAATATAGCTACAAACGGCAGTTTGGGACAGTAAAATGTCAAAATTTTCAAGCTCGCTCGCATTTAATCGTTATGCAATTCTCCTGATGTTGCTGTCAGTAATTGCCAGCAGTTGCGCCCGGTGCGCCCCCTCCCCTTCATTTCTAAAGCGAAAAAATATAGCTACAAACGGCAGTTTGGGCACTGTAAAATGTCAAAATTTTCAAGCTCGCTCGCTTCGCTCGCTCACATTTAATCGTTATGCAATTCTCCTGATGTTGCTGTCAGTAATTGCCAGCAGTTGCCTCCGGTGCGCCCCCTCCCCTTAATTTCCAAAGCGAAAAAATATAGCTACAAACGGCAGTTGGGGGACTGTAAAATGTCAAAATTTTCAAGCTCGCTCGCTTCGCTCGCTCGCATTTGATCGTTATGCCATTCTCGTGATGTTACTTCCAGCAACTGCCAGCAGTTGCACCCGGTGCAACCCCCTTAATTTCCAAAGCATATATTATTATATATAGCTACAAACGGCAGTTTGGGACTGTAAAAATTAATGTCAAAATTTTCAAGCTCGCTCGCATTTAATTGTACTGTTATGCAATTCTGATGTTGCTTCCATGAGGTGCCCCCCCCCCCCCAATGTCTTGACCCACGGTACGCCACTGAACACCCCCCTCTAAAAAATCCTGGGTACGCCTATGTGTAATTTAGAGTGTTTTCCTTTCCGTTTTCAAAAGACTGCAATTTGAAGATGCCCGACCAGCAAAACTTATGCTAGGATTGCTCTGCGTCTGAAGCGAAGACCTGTATGTTCTGTGTTAGTATTTGTCACGAGCA